>NW_009230054.1:2846-35151 GCF_000690835.1 Fulmarus glacialis
CGAGCGGCTGCGTGGCGTTTATTTGCTGGCTGGGGTTAAACCACGACAAGTACCTACTGGTCTTATGGTCTATTACAAAGGAAATGAAATAGGAAATAAAAATACTCCATTAATGGAGGCTATCTGTCTGCAAGAAGCTTATTCACATACATTAAGAACAAAACACTTCTGATACTATCAAAAATAGGATGCCGGGAGAATAGAATGTAGTATTTTGGACATTTCTCCAGGAACATTCACTTTCATTTGGACAACTTATACGGAAGAAGAAAGCAGAAAGGTTGAGATTATTTATAAAACTGCCTGGTCCTGTTTCTGAGACTCAAGTTGTCACACAGGCTGGAAGAATCATGCCACAATATCAAGAAATCACACATGCCTCACCTAACTAAGGCTGCTTAAAAATCATATATGCTCCCTAACAGGCAACAGAGTGATGGAAGGTAATTCATCTCACCATGATGAAACACCATCATGAATTTTGACACAAATGAGAGAATCCAGCTCCATGAGCCACATAAATGAACGCCCAGACCACAAGAGCACCTGCACATAAAGATTTTACTGCAGTTCAGGATCAGAAGTTATTCAAAGACCTGTTCTGGAAGGAACAGTGTCAGACTTTAGCACCAGCTTAAGTGGCAATGACTTCAAAGGCAACAAATAAAAATAAATAATAAAAGACTATTAACAAAATGTAGAGCTTAGACTTAAACCACTCAATTATTCTTAACAAATGTAGTGATACTATATTACACTAGGTCTGCATAATTAAAAGGTGCAGAGAAATCTGACCAAAAAAATGTTTTTTCTCTCTCCCCTGCCCCATCTTGATCCAACTGACGGTTTTCAACTGTTTACTTTTGAAATGTAGGTATTTTATATGCCTCAAAGTGTATGCATTTCTACTCTGTGTTTCTGTTCTATAGGCATTGGATACACTGTACAATTCATTCAGCGGTCCATATTGGGACCAGTACTGTTTAATATCTTCATCAATGACATAGACAGTGGGACCGAGTGCACACTCAGCAAGTTGGCAGACACCACCAAGCTGAGTGGTGCGGTTGACACGCCTAAGGGAAAGGATGCCATCCAGAAGGACCTGGACAAGCTCAAGAAGTGGGCCTGTGTGAACCTCATGAAGTTCAACAAGACCAAGTGCAAGGTCCTGCACCTCGGTTGGGGCAACCCCTACTATCAGTACAGGCTGGGAGATGAAGGGATTGAGAGCAGCCCTATGGAGAAGGACTTGGGGGACTGGTGGATGGAAAGCTGGACATGAGCCGACAATGTGTGCTCGCAGCCCAGAAAGCCCACTGGGCTGCATCAAAAGAAGCATGGCCAGCAGGTCAAGGGGGGTTATTCTGCCCCTCCACTCCACTGTGGTGAGACCCCACCTGCAGTACTGCATCCAGCTCTGGAGTCCTCAGTACAGGAAATACATGGACCTCTTGGAACGGGTCCAGAGGAGGGCCACAAAAATGATCAGAGGGATGGAACGCCTCTTCTATGAGGAAAGGCTTAGAGAGTTGGGGTTGTTCAGCCTGGAGAAGAGAAGGCTCCGGGGAGACCTTATTGCAGCCTATTGGTACTTAAAGGGGGCTTATAAAAAAGATGGGGACAGACTTTTTGGTAAGGCCTGTTGTAATAGGACAAGGGGAATGATTTTAAACTAAAAGAGGGTAGATTTAGACTAGATATAAGGAAGAAATGTTTTACAAGGAGGGTGGTGAAACACTGGAACAGGTTGCCCAGAGAGGTGGTAGATGTCCCATTCCTGGAAACAGTCAAGGTCAGGTTGGACGGGGCTCTGAGCAACCCGAACTAGTTGAAGATGACCCTGCTCATTGCAGGGGGGTTGGACTAGATGACCTTTAAAGGTCTCTTCCAACCCAAACTATTCTATGATATTATGATTTGTTCCTTGATTGCTCACTTCCCCTAATACACCAGAAAAAGGGAAAAAGATAGGATAAGTGCATTTAAAATCAGCAAAAAGTGTTGCTACTTTAAGCAACACAGAAGGGTAATAAAGTGAAACCTCAAGCTGCCAGTGTATTCCATTTTCTTTGCAGTTAAGGGATGGAAAGAAACCAACTCTTCATTAATTTTTATTTCACAGTTCTTGTCAGGCTTCAACAATTGGTACCAAACATAGAGGAACCCATCCCATCTGGCTATATATTTCCTATAACCCCTTCCCTCCAAGTATCCTCATTTGCCTCATTATACTAACTTTACATAATAAGGATACCAAGATGATGCACTCAGAGTTCCAGGCTCTGCTGGGGGATGCTGATCTGTAAAAAGATGTCATTGTTAGATGTATTTCAGGAATGGCTTGCCTTTTCCCCACTCTCTAAATTCTGCCTTTTACCACTCTACTGTTGCTGGCAATAGCTAACATTTCCCTGAGCAAAGCCTTGGGCACTCCCTGGCAGACCTTCTCGGGCAAAGGTCTGAGTTTAATCTGTTGCAACAGGCTGGAAATTCTGTAGTAACTTGTCGTGGTTTAACCCCACTCAGTCGCTCGCTCACCCCCCCTCCGGTGGGATGGGGGAGAGAATCGGGAGGGCACAAGTAGGAAAACTCCCGGGTTGAGATAAAAACAGTTTAATAATTGAAATAAAACCAAATAGAACAGTAACAGTGAGAACAACAACAGTAACAGAATAGACAAAGCAGGCAATGCACAATGCAACTGCTCACTGACCACTGACCGCGTGTCACGAACGGGGGGGCGAGCCCCCCCACACACCTGGTTTTTATACTGAGCATGACGTCACATGGTATAGAATACCCCATTGGCCAGCTGGGTCCACCACCCGGCTGTGCTCCCCCCGCCCCGTGCAAGCATCACCCAGCAACAGCCAAAGCATCAATGGGCCATCATGCTTCTTTCATACCAAACCCAAAAGACAGCACACCCCCCAAGCTACTGGGGGTTAACTCTGTCCCAGCTGGAACCAGGACATAACTTTATCTAAATATGTCTCCACGTTTCATAGTTAATGAGTCATTCTGACAGAAATATAACAGAAAATTCAGAAACCATTGACAGAGAGGAGAAAGAAAGGTACCTCTTCCTCGCTTCCATATTTCAACTCCCTAGACCTTTCTCATTCTAATTAGAAGAGACATTTCTAATAATTTCTAATCCCGCACTAGCCCTATACCACACCAGCTGGTCCATGGTTGTAGCAACTTAAGCTTAGCCCAGAAACATCCTCTTTATCTAAGAATCAGTGCAAATTCTCACCCTTTAGTGGTGCAAACCTCTCACACAAAGCCCAACCTAGAAACCCACGCAAGATCCAGAAGCAAGATGGTTACAATAAGCACTAATCCTGTAACTCCAGGAATCAAAAATAAATTCAAAACACATCTGAACTGTGTATTCTTCTTTCCTCGTAAGTGCTGTTTTAACCTCCCATTTTGCCCTCAGTCTCATCCTGAAGATAAGAAAGTTTGGAATGGGGGACTTCTAACATCAGGAAAAAGAAAAAACCCATGAAGTGTCTATTTCTTATTTCAATGACACCTCTAGAAGTGGAATCAGGAACAGTAAGTAAAATATCGTTGAAACTCAAGTCAGGCAAGCATTGTTTTAAAAAAATCATAACTATTCTAATTTTTTTGAAAGCATAATGTGCTTTAAAACACATATTTCTCAATATGAGAAATTGTCTAAAAAGGTAACTTTTTCAAATTCTAAAATACTCAGAAACAACAAAACACTGTCAGAACCATTCTCCTTTTTGCCTAGATTTACTTGACATGGTGTAAATCTTCCTTTTAATGCTTACTTAATTGACACACACTGTTAAAGTGAACACTACCTAAAGAGATCATTTAAAACACCCCTGAGAATCCTGGAGAAAGAAGAATTGCCCAAGACTAAAAGTTACACCAGTGGCTCGAAAGACTAATTTACACTGTGAAGGAATGTTAAAATGATTGTGATTAGTGACTAGCCAGAATCTGTCATTTCCCTCTTTCAATTGTGTTTATACAGGTCATGCAGTTTCCACTGAGACATTTATCCAACTCACAGGGTAACTGTCAAACTTGCAGTTACAGGACTCTGCAAGAAAAAAAATTAAGGGACTAACACCAAGACCTCACATTAAAACATTATATTCAGACTTAAACGCTTGGGTTCTGTTCCATAAATTACATGCATCAACTTTTTTAGTGACATTCCTCTTCTTTTTAGCATTAACTACTGACAAAATGACACCAATTATGAAAATTAAGAAATAACTCCCACTACTAGCACACTTTTGTTTTCCAAAACATTACTGAAAGACATATCCATTACTGCAATTTCCAAAGTCATTTTTACAGGCTCTCCTAATAACTGTGCCTTTTTTGTACAATGGTAACTCACCAATTATGCTGTAAGTTTAGGGCAATATTTTAGATTCGAGGCTCAGTATGTTAAAATAGGCTGTATGTCAAACAGGTGTTGTGGGCTTCATGCAAATATGACTGTGTTAAACAGTCTATAATCTGTGTATGCAGAAGGTCATTCTGAGAGGATAACACTGACTTCTCACCTTAAATATTTTGGAACTTTGAAAACCAGCAAAAGTAAAGAAGTTGGACAATAAAATGTAATCATGCTTTATTAATGATCTACATTCATTTTACTTCTCTCTCTTCATCACATTTTCTTTATGTATAACACCGGCCACACTGCAAAGATCACATGTCTAATTTCACACATTCCCATACAGGGGAAAAAATAATTCAATTATACAGCATAAAATCACAGGTGCACAGAATGGTTGAAATTGGAAGGGACCTCTGGAGATCAATTAGTCCAATCCTCCTGTAAAAGCAGCATCAACCAGAGCAGGTTGTTCAAGGCCTTGTCCAGTTGGGTTTTGACTGTCTCCAAGGTTGCATACTCTACAGCTTCAAGCTTTTACCTTACTCAGCTGAACTGATCTGCACTTGCCATAAATTTTGATTTAAGCTTCATACAGTCAGCATTTTGCTCAGAGAAGTTCAAAGTTATGACAACGACACAGCTTCACAACCACAGTCTGAGGAGAAAGCACTGAAGACAAAAAGGAACTTTCTGTTACTATGGCTACTCAATCCTTCAGTTGAAGCAGGAATTACATGAGTTTTCTGGTCCAGATTTCTTTGCTGTGAGGACTCAATCTGAGACAAGACTATTTGCACAGGTTATCAAATAATAAGTTAACATCTTCACGTTGCTTCAAGGTTATCAAGCAATCAAGTGCTCTGGACAAACTCAAATGATTTAAGAACAGTCATACATAATTCTTTGTTATTTGGGTAGTGTGTGGGGAGTTAGGTTTTTTGTTTTCTGCAAATGAAACATTACATATGGGATTAGGATCTGCTCATAGCAACAGTTCCCACAAATACAGAAAGTAGTTGTGTCATCCCAAGTGTTCTGTCCTTACACATTGGGTGGAAAATTTGGAAAACAAATCTCTTGAACCTGAATAATCAGTGCATTGGGTGGAGCACTCACTTTGCAGCACTGAATATTCACCTCTGGAACTGAGTTCAAACCCAAGTCAAACTGACGTAACAGAAAATTCTCTAAAAAGAACCTTAATAATGAAACTTCTAGTCAAAAATCAGCTTCAGAAAGGTAATTCCTAGGGCAATCTTTTTTTTTTTTTTTTTTTTTTTTTTTTTTTTTTTTTTTTGTATTTTCATTCTTAGGGAATGTCTGGGTCAATTTTTTTTTTTTTTTTTTTTTTTTTTTTTTTTTTTTAATTAGCTGTTGAACCTTATGGTCAGGGTATTCTAGAGCTCTAGTCTGGAAGAGAAATCCTTAACACTTTGTTATGTTTTTCAAGTTTGTAATTGCTAAATTAGATGCTAAGTTTGTTGAAACTTTAGGTCTTTGTTTAGATCTCTGAAGGATTTATCAACTGCAAATTCAACTTCACAGAGAAAAGAACCAAGCCAAGAGGACTAAGAATAAATATTCAAACCAAATTCCCGTAAGACTAAGTTTTGAGGCACAGAAAAATACATCCATATCTCATCCTTTTCTGCTCCTAATAATTTTCTCTATCTATAGAAACCAGTTCTGTCTGACTGAGAGAGAGGACTTTACAAAAGTCAGAAAGGTGGCCACTGAGTGGAAGTGCCACTGAGTGCTACTTTACTGTATTTTTTCCACTTGCTGGATCCAAACAATATCAGCAGTGCAATGTCTTGAGAAAGGTGTTCTTCGGTGTATGTTTGATTTTGTCAGAAAAAAAAAATATCTAGAAATCCTGCTAAATTCCCAGCTGGATCTACAGAACCACGGGTTCTCAATAGGTAGTTGTACTCTTGGATGTTAACCTGTGATTAAATATGCCTTTGACATTCATTCAACAACTCCATAGTTGTAAAACGTTTGTTTGTTTGTTTGTTTTACTTCTGCTAATAATAATAATGCAAGAGTCACATCACGAAACTCCTTCTGACAACATTTGGATGCAGACATTGTATTGTCAACAACGGTGCAGCCACAGGTGACCTAGCTGACTACCAAGATATCTAGAAGCTTCATCACAACAGGCAATTTCTATCACTATAGAAACATACATTAAGACAGATCACAAACAAATATGCAACATTTAGTCACTCACTACAGCCTTGAATAAAGCTTTAGGTCAGCACATTGACAGCTATCAGACAATACAAAATGAGCCAGTGACTTAAGTGTAACAGAAGAGAAAGACTGTAAGTGAATATTTTTTCACAAACCTTTCTGATAAAATGAAGCATAAGGCAAAATGGTGCTGCAGGTCTGGCGTGAAATGAACAAATGTGACTCAGCTGAGTTTACAGAAGCACGCTTTGCCTTTGATTAATCTTAAAGCTGGCTGTAAGAAAAAGCATTTCCCTTACTAATGGATTTGGTATGAGAAGGAACAATGCAAATTTGGGAAGAAAATGCTTCCAATTTCAGAATAAATATTTCAGAAGAAGTATTTTACAAATATCTGTATTTTCTTATGAACAGAAAATTTCTGCCCTTTCTTATCCTGTAATCAACCTCACAGAGCCTGAAAATGCAGAGATTTCATCAATAAGCCTCAGGCTTATTCTGCCAGCAAAGCTCTACGTTTGACATTCTATATTCTGACATTTTATTATTAGCTGGGCTCTGACACAAAAAAACGGCATGGCACAATCTGATGATTTCAGTTCAGTGGAGGATTTGGATAGGACATTTTTTCCTAGATGCACCATTTCATATTCATATTAGTGTGAGAGGCATTGGAGTTCACAGCAGCAATATGAAAAATGTTTTTAAGCTACCAATTTTCAAAGTAATGTGAAGCAGTGGTAATGAAGAAAATAATGAATTTTAAGGCTGATCTCAATTACCTCTCTTCTGGAAAAGTCTTCTATATTCTTCCATTACAGATTTCATTTCTGCCTATGAGGACAATGATGAATTAAAGAGAATTCTCAGAAGCTGCAGAAACAGGCAGGATTTAAAATTTTTTTTTATTATCAACATTTGTTTTCCAAAATTGTTACTGATAAAATAAATTACCTTGGCAGTGGAGTTATGCTGTTAATGTCAAAGCTTTCATGTTCAACAGAAGAGGGAAGGGAAGTAAAGGTTTTCTTGTTATGTGCTTGTACAGTGCCTAACACAAAAGTATTTGGGCCCATCATCTCTTGAGAGATGATGTATCTCTTGTGTTCTGATTGTAAAGATGTTGAATGTATACCAAGGTATCATATATTTGAAGTGCTACTTTGGTTTGATGAGTAAGCTTTGAAAAGGTTTACACACACTGGATAGAATCACTCCACTCACTGTCATGTTTTTCTACTACCCTCCTAAGCATCTGCAATTAACTGCCTTCAGAGAAAGGTACATAATTAGACAGACCTTTGGTCTGACAATTATAGCACTTTGTATATTTATACTGAGAATATCTTAAATCTGTATTGATTTGGAGTAAATGTTAGTACATACAACATGTGAAACATACCCTACATATTCAGGTTACGGAGGGTCCATTGGTTACAATTTTATTTTTCTCAGTTTTATTTGAAATACACATTTTGAAACTAGTATCTGCCAGAACATTGTAAGATTTACAGTGTTTTCAGAATGTTATTTTGCCCTTTGAAGAAGGCCTTTTTAAGAAATACTGTGTAATTATTTAAACTGCTTAGTACATGTAATCACAGAGAACAGCCAATTTGACAGCTCCTGAAATTACCATCAGCAGCTGAGTTTAACTATTTGAAGCTCTGTGAATTATATTGTAATGGCCTGAACCTATTTGCTTCTTTTTGGTCAATTCTTACTCTCAATGAATCTACAAATACATTGTGAAAATGCTTCAATTTATGAAGTCACAGATTAAAACACATTCCTCTCTATGGAAAACAATTTGTCGTATTATGCTACAATAATATCCCTGAATGCACTGTGGAAACAGACAGGGAAAAGCTTGAGATCAATGGGAATTGCTGTTATCTCAACGAAAACAGGATAAAGCCCTAAGGAAAATTTGCTTGTACTGATCATTATAAACCCAAAGAGTAATTACGATGAACCAAGTTATTATAAAGGGCTTTTTTTATGCCCATAAAAATTTATTCTGAACTAAGCATGTTCTAAGACCTTCCATCTTGCTGACTCAACCCTTCCGGATGTTACTGCCTCCTCAGTTGCATTGATTCAACAGTTTGGGCAGCTGAACCCTAAACTGAATAGGCAAATGGTCTGATTTAAAAAACAAATAAATAAAACACCCAAGCAAATGTTTTTTAGAAAGAACTTTTTTTAAGCTCATTTAAGGCTCACTTCACTGATTAGTTTCAGAGCATTTTCATGCTAACACTCAAGTTTGCAGAACTGAGGGGACTATGATCTCCGTCTCAGAAGGGGGGAATAAATGATCAGGAACAAGTGCCGAGAATGTTATAAGATTATCTTTTAAATCAAGTTTGCCTCAAAAAAATAGCAATCTGTACCATAGCTAAACTCTGTAATGCCACATTTTTTATATTTGTTAAATATGTGCTGGGAAATGCAAACTTACAACTGAGAACAGTATTTGTCACATTTAAAAATGTACCAGTGAAGATTTCCAATGTCAATTACATCTATTAATAATTGACAAAACCTTTCTTTAAAATAGTATTCTTACTTTCATTTAAATAATTTCAATAATACTGTTACTATTCACATTTCACTAAAATAGCTGTCAACTCTCCATATGATTTAGAATTATTTCAAAAGAGACACAGCAAGACAAATAGGTGGACTTACAAGAATTTTTGTCCAGAAAATACGATCAACTGTGATTAGTTATTTCTAATATATGCAATTTCTACAACCCCTCCCAACAAAGCTAAATATTATATGAAACAAATAACAAACTTAATTTGTACAATGATAATCCCCGCCAAGAACGCTTACTACCCAGGATTTAGACACAGTGGGTGAATTAAAATAACGTCAGCTAACAAAGAAATGGGAGATTTGAACTCAAAATATGACATCTGTGTAACTTTGTAATTAAGAGCTATTTCACAGCAGAATAGCCTGCATTTCAAAATAGACAGAAGCAGTGGTAAGAGTTAAAAAAAGAAATCAATTTATCACAAAATGAACACAACATTAAGCTGCTCCAAGCTTATTACTGAAACATCAATAATTATGCAGTTTAGAGTATTTAAAATTTCCTTTGAAATGCAAATATCACACAAACTGGGTAGAGAGGAAGAAAAAAAAAATGTTGTTTGACTCCCAGAAAAACTAAAACCCTCAGAGCATAGATCTCACCATACTTTCATAAACAACAGATTTCAGTGCAGCCATTGATTTACAAAAGAATTTCCCAAGTAAGGCAAAACATCTAGCTAGTGATTTATGACAATGGTAGGAAGTGCACTCAGAGCTGGGGCTGCTCCCAGAATTTTTGCAAGTATAGCACAAAAAAGTCTCTTTGATACAATTTGCTTATTTGGTGAGTGTATGATAAACATAGCATGCCCTGGCTCAGTGAAAAGAGAACAAAGAGTTGGTTTAATCAAACAGAAGTTATATAAAAACTTTTATACAGCTATATTAAATACTTAAAATATGCAAAATGACTTACAAAAGTAACTAACATTTCTATAAGAAACTAAATGATTCTTAAATGCCATCAGTTTCTGCCAAGGATTCATCTCTTACATTACCATTTTCTTTCTGTTTTTCATTTTTCACGCTTTCCATGGTAAATGTAATTAGCTTAGCTCACCTATGACTAAAAACTCCATATAATCATACCCAGCTTCTCTCTTTGTTTTTGCAAATCATGAAAGAAACCAATCCTGTGGATAAAGTTGGAAGCTTTGAAAGACAACATTCAACTCGTGAATCTTTCTAATAGCTATTACTGTTGATCCTGAGATCACTTCATCTAACATTTCTCAGGATCAGAGCCTTAGTGACTGCACAGGGACTGAAATGTATTTGCTATTATTAAAAACAAACATTCAAGTATGAAACAGAAATTAAATAGAAAGGATACTATGAATAATGCCTATTCAGTTTCCCAATAGGTTGAAGACTGTACTAGAAGAGAGGTAGTTTTGGCACATACTGCACATGCAGCACTGCAGATTATAAGGTCTAGGAAGAATTCTCTGGGGGTAGAAGCTGTCTTTTTATTACATGATTACACTATCAAAGTGAATATGCAGTACCCATTCACAAACATAGATGTTATTACAATAAAGCAAATAAGAAGTAATGGCAATAAAAGTTTAAACAGGCGGTTTTTGAAAGATTCTTTGGGAGAACTAATTGCGAAGGACCTGCAGCATAGAATTTGTAAGATATTTAGATATGTCCCTTTGTAAATCTGGTATTAAACAGAACATTTGTTTAGGTTTTGGTTGATATTAAGGATTTCTCCCCTGAGATTCAAAGTGATATCAACACTTATCAGCCAAAAGATGCATCAGAACTGTTCTAACGAAATTAACTTTCTCCAAGACAGAAGTTTACAACTGAAAGAGCCAGTCCACAATTCTCTTTCAGGAAAGAACAAACAGTAATTAACATTTAACTAATTTAATTTTTATATCAAGTTTTGTAAGAGTTTTATAATATAATAATACAGAAGAAATCTAATCTTGGAACTAAGATAAGATCTATTACTTGACAGGTTATACAGGATTTAAAAATAGCATCATAAAAATATGACATTATTCTTTCTAATGAGTGGTCCCAACACAAATTAAGTAATTAAGCACAGATTGCAGAGCCAACCAATAAATTCTGTTAATGAAATTGTTGTATTCAAGAAATCCTCTGGCACGTTGATTGTTCTAAATCCAAAGTGATGTTTCAAAAGCAATTACAGTAGTCAGTTCTTTATTTTCCTGTCTCACATTAATTCAAAGCAACGTGCTGAAAGTAAAACAGTTGCATTGTAATTTCTTAATGCTATTGTCAGTGGCTTAAAGGCAACATATGCTTCCCATCATAAATAGTTAAATCACTAACTCTTTAGCAGTGGTGAAAAGTAAAACTTTGAAGGTTTTTACCTCACTGTGCTGGTTTTGTCTGGGATAGAGTTAATTTTCTTTATAGTAGCTAGTATGGGGGCTATGTTTTGGATTTGTGCTGAAAACCATGTTGATAATACAGGGATGTTTTAGTTACTGCTGAGCAGAGCTTACACAGAGTCAAGGCCTTTTCTGCTTCTCACACCACCCCGTCAACGAGTAAGCTGGGGGTGCACAAGGAGTTGGGAGGGGACATAGCTGGGACAGCTGACCCCACCTGGAAAAAGGGATATTCCATACTATATGATGTCATGCTCAGCATATAAAGCTGGAGGAAGAAGAAGGAAGGGGGGACCATTTGGAGTTACGGCATTTGTCTTCCCAAGTAACCATCATGTGTGATGGAGCCCTGCTTTCCTGGAGATGGCTGAACACCTGCCGGTCGATGGGAAGCAGTGAATGAATTCCTTGTTTTGCTTTGCTTGCACGCATGGCTTTTTTTTACCTATTAAACTGTCTTCATCTCAACCCACGAGTTTTCTCACTTTTACCCTTCTGATCCTCTCCCCATCCCACCGGGGGGAAGTGAGCGAGCAGCTGTGTGGTACTTAGTTATCAGCTGGGGTTAAACCATGACACTCACAAAGGATATTTTTAACAAAACACAGATTTACCAATGGGAGCTGGATGCACAGATACCAGAAGATACACAGAAAAATGGTTACCAGCAAGCTGTTATTTTATTTATCAAGCGTTATTCAGTGGATTCTGTATAAAAATACATCTGCGAGCTGACTTAGCACAGGGGGCACATAAGACTGCAGTTCTCCTCCACAAGCACTGTGCAGTGCCATGCACTGCTTGGCCAGAATACTGGAGTGCAGTAACACAATTGTACAACCCCACGCCCGTTCCTACACCAAAAATTCAGAACAAGTTATTAGGCAACGAACTATAGCAGAAGTCACGTCCCTATGAAACACTGAATACAAGAGAGAGCCAAACTTTGTACTTACCTATCTAACTGTATATAGTCTTGGTCTTGGAAGACCACCATGTGAGGTAAAGTAAAAGCAAGGAAGCATGGCCCAACACTTGGTTTCTGAGTCAAAAAGATGCCATATGGTTTCAAAACTGCTTTGGCAGACTAGCATAAAAATGAAAAGGGAAAAGACGTATGACCAGTCAGATCTTCTGTACTTCTTTTTAAATCATTCTGTAATTATTCTTTTCTTTCTGAGCCAAATTATTTAGTTCTGATTTTAATTAAGAGTTTCTCTTTTTTAGCTGAGCACTTAGGCTAGGAAAGGTTTGTTTGGAGGTGCTACAGTCAGAGGCTAACAGGGCCTCTTTAGCACAAAATACCCTCAAGAAGGAACTGGTTCCACAATATGTGCATGGATCTGCACGGAGAAGCAATTCAGACTGGGCCCACATATGCTTCTTTGACTCATATCCATAGTTCTATGGGCAGAGAAGAAATAGTACTGCTACTAGGAGGAGAAACTGCTAAGAGTGTTTCATACTTCCTTAATAAAATCCTATTTACAAAGATTGTTTCCCTGAAAATAAACAAGAGAAGACAGAGGATTTATTACTCAATGTTCACACCATCTTTTCAGCCCATGAATTACCTGAAAAGCTGCCAGCTTTTCCACAAAATCAGAGTATACTGTCTCTGTGCTACTTTCTTTGAATATACTGTTGGTTTTTCCAGTAACAAACACATACCTCTCCAGCAAAATATTCTGAGCCATTTGCTGCAACTTCGGCTGTAACTTTGGCAGACTTCCACAGCTACCTATTCAGCAAGTTTCAAAGCAACCCAGAATCAGCAGGCAACTTGAAAAGTTCTCAGCCCCTCCTTGGACTCACACATTGGCCTCAAATGGTTATAAAACTGTAAACACAATAGCAATTTTTTCCAGTGTGCTTCTGGAGCATGCTTTCCATTTTAATTTTATTTGTTAGGCATTGGCTGCTCTGCAATGTGAGCCATTGCACAGTAAGGGTGAACAACAGGGAGATTCACTTCAAAACTGCACTCCTGATCTAAAGCAAAAAGCTAGTGCAGATGCACTGTATCTTATTACAGAGATTTAAATGCTTATACCAAGTTTTCCTGTTAGAGTTGAAACTATATCTGAATTTTTACTTCAATATTCAGCAAAAGCAAAAATCACAAAAGATACGGTCCACAGACCACCCAGACAGCCAGTTTAAACCCTTTTCTGGAGATAGCCCTTCAAAGAAATCTCCAAGACTGCCACATGCCACATGACATCCTCACTGCAGAAAGGGAGCAGAGCATGGTAGCAACTAGTGAAAGAAAGATGTGATTTTAAAATAGGGGATATAGGCAGAGATAGATAAAATCCTCCTACCTTTCCACAATAAACTTTTGCCTTACTTTATTTGAAGTACAACATTTTCTCCTCTTTCCTGAGCACAGTTTTATATTTCTAGGCAGTTATGAAACTCCCATCAACTGATGAAAACACCGAGATTCTATTTTTAACAATACACAACAGATGAAATAATGATCTATTTTTATGACATGGATCAAAAAAAGAAGCTGAATAGCAGCAAAGTACACATCTTTGCATATTTCAAAGATCTGGTGATATTTACTGTAAGTTTTGTGGATGTTTTGTCTGACTAATTGTTAGCAATGAAACTGCAAATACACACTTTACATTAAATTAAAGATTCCATAGTTCATTCTCTAGTCTTAAAGTGTGGTTAAATTGGTAACAAACCTTATTCCTTAAAAACACAACTTAAATAGACCTTTAAGCCATTTACAACACTTAAGTATATTCAGATTTCAAACTTTAAATTCTTGTTAATTCTACTGAATTTCTAAATTACTGGCATTATATTTACTATGGCCAGGATAAAAATCCTTTATCAGTGGGAAGTAAAAAAATCTGCCACCTAAAGTAATATGCATTAATTTTAAAGTTAAGATCTCCCAAACACAAACAAACAGTCAGATCCTATCATCACTTCCAACTGTACTGTGTTTTCATGGGAAAAGGGAAAAGCTTCCTCTACTTCTGTCCGCATACAGCAACATTTGTTTTTCTGCAGTGTAATCACTTTGTATTGTTTCTCTTCTGCAGAATTAATAGAAATTATTATTCTGTTTCCTGGATATTTAAAGACAAGGAGTTTCTATGTAATCTTAAGGAATAGATCAAGCAATCTATTTTAAAAGTAAGCATATTCACCTCTGTTTCTAACAACCATCGGACTTTTAGCTAATTTCATAGCTAATGTAATAAATTAAAACTCGGTAAGTGAAAGGTTGTGTCCTGTCTGAAAAGACTTTTTGGATGACTTTGACTGTGTTCATAGTTTTCTCAGAGGCTTTGCATCATGCATCTCACATGCTGAGACTTTTTTTTTTCTTACTATTTAAATTTGATCCAAAAACCTCAATTCACAAAAGAATGTGGCCAGCGTTGCAAGACTGAGCAATACAGACAAGGTTTCTTGAATAGAGTAGATCATATTAAGCAGGACTTCTGATTTTGTACTTGCCTCTGTGCACAAGTACACACATTTAATTAACAGATGCTGGATTGCCCAACCACCCTTTCTGCAAGAACAAACATAGATTCATATTCATTTTTGCAGGTGTAGTACTATAAGTTTCAGCCAAATGAAAATTCAGCTTTCATTATCTTCAACACAGAACAAGGTTCTTCTAATATTGTTGTGCTTATCATGAACTTAAAAATCAAAATAACTGACTATCATCAATAAAGTTGATGTTTCTTGATGCTCTTCACAAAAACAAATGTTATGTTACCAGTGTGTCTTTTTAAGTTTTATACAATGAAAATTTCTAGTGGCTTGGAAAACTCCTTATCTCATCAAAACTTCTGCTTCTATTCTAAAAATTAACCCAACAAACTTCAAGTTGTTTGGTTTTCTTTTCTAAATGTATTGATTTTCCATTAAAAAGAAAATCTAATTGCAGTGCATTTTTAATCTCTAAACAAAAGATCTGCACTGTAATGCAAATATTTTAGATGTAAAAGCTAACCAGAATAATCCAGTTTTAATCTCAATGCTTAAATCCCGCCTATTTTAAAAACTTTTTTTTAGACTTTTAAAAACTTAACACTTTGTGTAATAATTGCCTTTTCTTTTTAAATGACAGAAAATAATCTTTTTTCAGAATAATAATTCACAATAGCTGAGTTCCTGGAACTCAAGAGACACTTTTAGAACTGCTGTCCAAGCTTTCACCACTTTACTCCAAGCTTTATTTTACTATGAACCACAGCAAATGAAAGAGAAATACTTGGAGAACACATGCACAGGGACACACACAGGCGCAACGACCTTTATCTGAATTTGCTAAGGAAGCTTACTAGTGAAACAGTTAAAAATGATGACAAAGATGATGATGACAAAATATATTTTTTCTTTTCTTCTTTTTAATGAAAACTGAGATAGGGTCTTGATTCTTTGGCCCCGCTACAAGTGACACTCCCCTTCTCAGTTTATGCAATAAGTGAGTGAACGTTATGAAAGCTTAGCTGTGTTAGGCTGTGAGACTGAGGTCATACCATTGTACTGAATCCACAGATTTCCCTTTAAAACGTGTTGCGAACAATGAGAACATGTTGATCATTAGTGAGTTACTCCCTTCACACAGCAGAACTAATACATGAAGGTGAGTAGTTTGTGACATTCAACTGTTTTTTTAAAAACACCAGAAATTCCTGTGAATCACAGTCACATGAAGATTGTTTTAAGAAAAGTACAATTTCTGGCACATGCAGCTTCCCAACCAACAATAGTTCTAGTTTTGGCTTTTCTTACTCATGAGTCTCTCAGAGCAATGCCGTATTAAGAAGGCCAACCAAAAGAGTGACACTAAACTGTAAAAGAAGCATTTCATGTCTGTTTGTGTCTGTGATGGAAAACAAGACTTGTCTGGACTCCATGGCCAATACAAAATATTGGCAAAATAGCTTGAAGTTTTCCTAGCTGTAAGGCAGCATGCTTAAAAAACCTAACAGCTAAACAAAGAAGCTCTGCATCCTCTCACATAATTTCACTTTTTTTAGTATTGCTAATTTGCTTTCCCTGACCGAGGGAAAAAAGTCTTTTCTCTTTTCTGTTTGCCACAAATGAATTAAACTAAATAATAACTAAATAAAATTGGCCACCTTAAACCATCTTGCTTACCACACACACCCATCAAAGCAAGATCTGAATGTGAATTAATCCCATGCTGGATTAGCAGAAAGACAGCCACAGTTGTTCTTAGGACACGCGGTACAATAAACATACCTGTCTAGTATCAGAGATATTCGGAAGCATTCTGGAACAGAAGTGAACATAGTACTGAGACAGCTCATGAGGCTTCACCAAGGAAGCTAGATAAATTCACAGTAATTGTGAATTTGTTCTCTTAAAGAATCCACAGTGCCTCCATGGAGTATTTCTCAAACCATGCAACACTTCCTAGCCTTTCTTATTGTTTCACGGCAGTTTATCAGGAAATTGCCTGAGCTGCTGCAGCTATAGATTTGAATCGAGTAAAGACAAAACAACAACAAAAAACTAAACCCACAAATAAACAATTTAATCTTGATATTAACATTTTTATAGCTTGTGTCTCTAAAACCATAGCCTACGATTATTTTTTTTTTTTAACTTCAGCTTTCCTAGATAATGAATTCCATGGTAAAAATTATCTTGTTAGTGTACTACAATACAAGTATAACTGGAAAGCTAATTCTGTAAATACATTCATCATGGTTAAGAGGGAAAAAAAGCTCTGCAGAAGTAGGAAATACTTGACTGTAGAGTACAAGTGGCAATTTGTGAAACATGATCAGTTTTAAAAATAATTTTGTCCTTTCCATACATTGTGCAGTCACCAGTGGAAAATTCCTACTATTTGTGAGGTTATAAGGCTATAAATCAAACAAAATAGGAAACGTCTCCTCAAGCCCTCAACAAATAAGGTACAGCTGCAATAATAGCATTATGGAATGAAAGGTTTGGTATATTCATTTTACAAATGCCTTAAATAATTAACAATCACCATTCTAATTGTGTTTTATTGTGCAATAATGAAGTACTGTTCTAGTTGGCAGCTCCCAAGTTTAAGATGAGAATTATTCAGTATATTTTAGCATTGTTTACATTTAATTTTAGACTAGCTAAGATTGGCCGTGTGACCCTACTCCCAGGTCAAATAGCCGACCTTTTACCATATTATGTGATTTAAAGTATAGTACCATCTGAGCTAAAATAAGGAAGCTGAAAAGGAAAGAGGAAGCAAGTTCATGCACTCTCCAGCACGACTGATTGTAATAAATCAGCTAAACAGAAAAGTGAAAAAAATTCTTCATAAGATACAGACAGGATGTTTGTCCAGTTTTGCAACAAAGATGCTCAGTTACTACATTAGCAGTTTTACCCTTGTGCAATTTAATTCTTACTTTAACAGGTTTACACTTAGCAAAAACAGCGGATGATTACATCTTTTCCACCAGTGCTTGAAACTAAAGATCAAAGACCAAGTGACATGCTTTTGTAATTTGAAACTTATCCCAGGAATCATCAGTGCTCAGCTGCCACACAAGGAGAACAAAGTCCCATCCCAAAGCCAAACTAAGATTTCCTAGTGACTTAATTGGGGAAAGAATGAATGTTTAGTTCTACAGAGATTTCACCTGGAATCAGGAATAAACAAATGAGAAAAAGAAAAGAGAGGAGAGAGAGAAGAAAGGAGAGGTGCCAGCTACAGTATAACTCACATGGCCAGGACTTTAATAGTCTTACTGTATCCTTTATCTCAAAAAAGACAAATGCTGTGGGTATGCTACTTGGGAGAGATTTTCCTTTTTCTTTTTTTAACTTTAAAGTTTATTTGTAATTTGTAATTGAAAACTTCATGCCAGAGAAGCTTCTTTCCTCTTACAATGACCAAAGCCATAAACCTAAAATATAGACTTAGATTTCAAGCCCTCTAATCCCACTTCTTTTTTCTCAAAATTAGATAAAGAACTTGGATACAGGCCCATCTTGAGTATCAGGCTGTCACAATACTCTTCTGTTTTCATAAGACTCCTGAAATATACTATAGGAGTATTAAAAAAGAACGCAACTTTTCAACACGACATACAATTCAAGACTGAACAAGTTAGTCAATTCTATGTTGAAATGACCTAATAAGAACCAAGCTACCAAGCACATTGTGCCATGAAGCATGTAAGTTAATTAGCATCTTCTTTTTTTGACACTCTAATGACTGTTTGCCTCTACATCTTAGCAATATTATTTGTATTCATTTTATTGCTAATGACACATCTCATATGAGACAATATGAACTAAAAAATAGCAAAATATGATATTTCAGAAATTATTGAATCGAAAAAATAAGTGTGTGAGTAAAATATACTGCCAGACATGCATTGCTTCAAAGCACAATTTACATTTTTACAGGTAAAAACTCTCTAGGTGAATACTCTCTAGAGTATTGAAAATGTTCTGAAATGCATGAATCTTATGTAAGTTACTGTCTAGGAAACAGTTGCCAGATGGGTGGTATATATACCTATGCGCATTAATATTTCACATGTCACAGCCATCTATGATTTTATAAATGCTGTAAATCTCTACAAAACAGGTGCATTTTTTTATGCTCAGAAGATTGCCACCTCCAGGCTCCAAAGGAAATGCACATGGAAAACTGTTGGAAGTCAATCAAGGAAGGCTAATGGTTATGGCTGGTGCTTAATGGCTCAAAGTCTAAGTGGCAGGTGGTCACAAGTGGAGTTCCTTGGGGGTCATTATTGGGATCCAATAGCATTTAATATCTTTATAAGTGATTGGGATGACGGAATTGAATGCACACTCACCAAGTTTGGGGCTGACACCAAACTAGAAGGAGAGGTAGATACAGCAGAGACAAGAACCAACTTAGGAAAGGAGAGCTTAGCAGGCTAGAAGACTGGACTAACAAGAAATGCATGAGGTTTAACAAAGATAAATGCAAAGCCTTGCATATGGGATGGAATAAACCCAAGCAGCAACACAGGTTGGGATCTCACTAGCTAAAAGCATGGCTTTGGAAGTACTGGTGGACAGTAAGTTGAACATGAGTCAGCAGTTGTCCCATTGCAACAATGAAGGCAAACCATGTCCTGGGCTGCGTCAGTAAAAGCATAGTCAGCAGATCAAGGGGTGTCATGATTTCACTCTGCCGTACCTGGAACACTGCATCCCATTTGAGTTCCCTCATTTCAAGAGAGAGACATTGACAAACTAAAGAGGTCCATAGAGGGCCACCAGGACCATAAGATGGTTGGAGAACTTGAGGCATGAAGAAAGGCTGAAGGAACTGGGTTTGCTCAGCCAGAAGAAGAGAAGGTTTGGGGGATCTAATCAGCCTTGCAATACTTAATAAGTAGTTATGGAGAAGATAGACATACTCTGTTCACAAGGATAAATGGTGACAGGACAAGAGGAAATGGACACAAGTAATGTCAGGAGGAAATGCATGCGGGTATAAGAAAAAAATTCCTCATCACGAGAAGAATTCAAAAGTGGAGGAATCCCTTCAATTCAAGCTGCACCCTACAGAAAGCCTTTAACTTGTTCCAATTCTCACTCTTACCAAAATTCTAAATCGTTTTAGAAAAAAACCACTGAACTTGGAATAGGTAATTTTAAAATATTATTTTACAATTTACTGTGGCTACCTAGACTTTTGGTGAGAATAGGACTGTAGGTAATTCTGTATTTATCTGCTTAATATGTAACCTTCTTCCTTCATGTGAACAACTACTATACAGTTCTCTTCCATTAATTCCATGGAGATCTAAATTGCAATTGAAACACAATATTCAAGAGTTTCACTGATAAACTTTCCCAAACGGTTTCTATAAGAAACAGTCATGTAAAATTCACTCAACAAAAAGTTCAAACTCTAGACCGAACATTTTTTTCCCCAACATACACTCCTAGACTTTTTAGATGTTTACAAGCTATCTGTGTTTTTTTGTTAATGAAAAGTTATTTATGTGCTGGCAAAACTGTTAATGAAAAGTTATTTATGTAAGCAGTCAGGCTCACAAGTTGAACTACATGTCATAAAGTCCATCTCTTTTTATCAGCATCCATTAACATAACATTTATTTAAATCATATAGTAGTGGCTTAACAAGCTGAAATAAATTAATGTCAAATCAGAGCCAAACTCTGCTGGAAGCATTCCAAACACACTGTTTGGACACAGATATAAAGAGTCCCCTTTGTACTGTGTGCTGGGGGAGTCCATTACTCAGATGACTTCTCCAACACTGGCTTGACCTACAGCTTATTTAAATAATTAGAAATCTTTTTATTGATATCTTGGGCTTTGGATTAGCCCTGTATGTATTTGTTTACTTTGTCAAAAACTCCACTTTCTCCCTACCTTACCAAGCATCTGGTAGTTACTCACGGAAATTATACTTAATGTAAAGAAATACTCTGTTCGCAACAATTTCCAGCATAGCCGATATGAAAGAATTACTAAATCTGAGCAAGACTTTGCCTTCTTACATAAAACAGCCCTCTAGCATGATCTTTTACTGTATTATAAACAACTTAAGAGTTCAAGAAATATGAGTAGATATTCATCTAGGGAAGACTTTAGTGTTCTGATTAGTATTGTATTAGTTAACGCTTTAATACTACTTTTCATATTTCCCTTTGATAATTATCACACTGTATTCTTGACTTTGTCTTTAATATCCATAACAACTTCACTACCGGAGGCTGAGATTCTTCAAATTTCATTTAACCAGGCTCTGAACTCGCAATGATACCAAGCAATTTTTCCAATTCTTTAATTAGGTTTTCCAGAAACTATTTTTGGATTGTCAGATTCATGCCACTTCCAGATTTAGTTTCTATCCAATTCAAATATGAAAAAGACAAGAGCAGAAATGCAGACTGAAAACAAAGATGAAAAAAGATCATTTCCAGTGACTGACCACACATCAAAATACGCCCTTGATTTAAATTGATACAATCTATCCATCTGCAATAGTTAATCTAATATTATTGATAAGTAGCATGAAAGATCAAGTTGAAGTCAAAGCTCTGCATTTAGCAAGGTAGGGAGGGGGACTCTGCAGAGATTCATCAGGTCACTGAGTCTTGTCTCATGTAAACAATCATGAATATATTCCTATTCACAAAGTTTTCATGGTCCATCTTAAAAGCAAGTTGAGAATTTTTCTCTCCACTATTTAGATGATGGTTAGAAACCT
The DNA here is from genome assembly GCF_000690835.1 of Fulmarus glacialis. NCBI lineage: Eukaryota > Metazoa > Chordata > Aves > Procellariiformes > Procellariidae > Fulmarus > Fulmarus glacialis. Next base: position 24,664 of record NW_009230054.1, read on the forward strand.
TCTAATTTAGACCCTAAACTTATTCATGGCTAATTCATACATTTATTTGACTTTGTACCAACATGTAATTTAGCTTAGATAGTACTACTCTCAATAGCTATGAGAAGGGAGAAAGAGATGTAGAGTAACAGGGAAAAAATGCATTTTTTTCTAGGTTTAAGCTTTGTTGGTCTCCCTTTGTAAGCTAAAAAATAGCAGACACCATAAAACTGAACTCTTAAGTCAATTTGTCAAGCCCATTTAAAAATTAGTAATGCTATCACGTGGTTTGAAGATATGAAATATATGACCTAAAAATCTGAGTAGCAACTGAAAGTATGGAAACACCAAAATCTGCAGGAGCAAAATGCAACTAGTGGGGGAAGAGCTTCCTCTAATAAATATGGAGGACTAATTTCTCTGATGACAGAAGTGGTTCCAGCCCCCAGAAACATTTTTTACCAACAGAACATACAGCCCGGAAGTTTTATATCAGAGACTCTTATTTGCAGAAACAAGACCTGCAAGCCTTAGTTTACTGAGCGGGCCTTTGGGAGCTCAGTAATGCACAGTGAACGAATACTCCAGACTATCAATTAGACAATTTTGGATCAATGAGTGAGAGGGCTAAGGTGACTTCTGTGTTAAATGTATTTTAAGTGTTCCCTTTAAGCAGCATGTAGAGGTAAAACCAAAATTCATTTGAATTCTTAAAACTAACTGAAATAACATTCTGCAAGCACTATAAATTAAACAATCATGAATCTTTGGCTTGATGTAATCCCAGAAAGCCTACTCTAAGGTCTCTGCAATTCAGTGCTCTTCATCTTAAAAGATTCTGTAAGCGAAAAAAAAAACCCATATAGATTAATCCTATTTGTAATTTGATAGCATTCTGGAGAAATTTCTCTAAGCTGTCTTTTATTTTTATGGTAAATATCTCTATATATTTTTTTCCCTGCCCTGAAGGTATGATATCATTGTGTATTAAATTCTACAGTGTGTCCACAGGCAAACAAAAATCTAATAGGAGTTTTAAAATTTTAGTATTAAGCTCTGTGGGATTTTCCATAAAATAGACATTTTTTCTCATCTGCTGCAGATGTCAACACAACGGTTTGCAGTTATGCTGCAAAATTAGCTTAAAGGTTTGCTCGTGAAACTGCTGTCTGCTTTGAGCAATGGGAGTGAACATCTCCATTGCAGCCTATCAGTCCTTTAAGGAACCCTGCTGGACATCAAGCCTGCCCTTGAACACAGTGTAAAACTGAAAAAATTCCCCTCCCTCACCACCCCCTCCTCCCAAAACCAGAGGAGCAACAAGAAAACCTATCTGATATATCAGACACTCTTCCCAGGGATACAATTGTTGTCCGAAAAGCGGATTCGTGCCCGGCGTGCAAGTAACCAATTCCACACACTCAGGAGAGAGATTGTTTTATTCAGGCCTGGGTGCTCGGTGGACTTGCCACAAATCAAGCACACCTGGTCTAATCACCTTTCTGTTTATATCCATGCTTCTCATACATATTTTAAATTTCTCTTTTACATATTCATTAAGTTTCCAGGAACTAATTATAATATTACATCATCCTAGACACATGCGCACTAAAGCCTTTAGGGTCTTCGGGTGGTCTCTGGTGGTCAGCAGGGTAGTGAACTTTCTGTGAACTTGTCCTTCCTTCTCCTTATAAGGTTGCAACTTGTCCCCGAGCCATACTTGGATCGCTTTTGTTTATGGTTTCCATAGTCGAAGTTAACTATCACTAGAATCTAACAATGCTTCTAGGATACACAGTTTATACTAGTTACAATTCCACACACTTACAAACACAACACCTGTTAGTTACCTAACTTCTAAGCAACAAATCTTCATTGTTTAGAATTAAAGAAGCGAGCAGTATGGAATAAGAGGTACTGTAACAGACTATACCTACTGCATCACAATGGCTCGACTAAAATAGGGGTGCAGTATTGCTTTCACTGTCTTTGCAAATGAGAATGCTGGACTGTCACATGACTTTTGAGTCTGAACTATTCTGATCTACTATTATACTGGATTAACGTAACTGTCAAGCAGAAACTGTGTGCTACTTCTCATGTTAACATTTCCAACAGATTCAATGACATTTTTAAAACATCTTTTATTCTGTCTCACATCTGTCAGATTAAACCACATTCCATTCATAAAAATTAATCTTTCCTCATTCCTAGACTTCAGATTTTTCCTATGCCTTGCTTCCATGTCCAGACACACGTCTTTTCAAACTTAACACTGAGATTTCAAGTTATACCCTCTCTTTCCAGTAAGGAGCAGCAGAATGGGATTCAATGTGTAAGGAATCAGTAATGTCCTCTAAGAGCAACTGATACTAAACAACATACTATTTCTACTTCTTGCCAAAGAATCACTGCATATTAATTCCACAATGTCCCTGTGTCCTGGTTTCAGCTGGGATAGAGTTAACTTTCTTTCTGGTGGCTGGGGGGTGCTGTGTTTTGGGTTTGGTATGAGAGGAGCACTGATGGCCCATTGATGTTTTGATTGTTGCTGGGTGGTGCTTGCACTGGGGACTTTTTTTTTTCCGGCCTCCCATGCCTTGCCAAGTGCAGTGAGCATAGCCTGGGCAGTTGACCCAGCTGGCCAATGTGATATTCCATACCATGTGACGTCATGCTCAGTATAAAAACTAGGGGATGCTCTCACATCTCTGGACAGGCAGGGTGTCAGTTGGTGGGTGGTAAGCAGTTGCATTGTGCATCACCTGCTTTGTATATTCTATTATTGCTGTTGTTATCATTGTTATTCTTACTGTTCTACTTTGTTTTATTTCCATTATTAAACTGTTTTTATCTCAACCCATGAGTTTTCCGACTTGTGGCCTCCTGATTCTCTCCCCCATCCTACCGGAGGGGGGAGGTGAGTGAGCGGCTGCGTGGTGTTTAGTTGCTGGCTGGGGTTAAACCACAACACCCTGCCAACTACATATATGCATTGCTATCACACTGAAAAAAAAGGCTTCAATCCTATAGGCCATGCATGTGCCATCTTAAATTCTGGATACAGATCAGGACATAGGCACAGCATTGAATAATGATTTGAACACTTTTTTATTCAGAAGTGTATAGCCACAATTTAGCAGCTGAAAAATTCACCACCAAACATTCTGCCACAGCAGGATCGCAGGAATATAACAAAGTATATAAAGGGTCATGAAACATAAACCACTATTCACTAATCAGGGTTAAAAAGCTCCTCAACATTTGTATTCTGCAAGAAAAAAGTCCTTTTGCTTTCACTCAAGGAGGTCTCAAGTTATAAAGCTCTTTGTGCCTGTACACAATTGCAGAGGTACAGCAGGCCTCTCGTTTGGGCACAATCAGCTTTGCCGGCTAAAATGAAAGCCTATGTGCCCCTTTCCTTTTGAAACCACTTGGTTCTTTTTGATAAAGCCACAAGAGGCAAGGATCACTTTTTTTGTCTGTTTTGTATCATCTGGGACATCAAATTATTATTTTTAGGAAAAACTGATTCTATATTATGTTCTTCTATCACTACAGTGGTAACCAGGTTACCTTACCTTACCTAATGGTCAAGGCTTTTTTGAGAGACTGACTAGTGGTCAATTTAATTTACATTGCCTATACAGACACCTGGCTGATAGGGCAAAGACCTTTTCTGCTTCTGAGTAAAGCTAAACATATTTTAAAAAATTTTGTTACAATATTATCTCAGGGCTTATTTTCCTCACATGAGCAAATACTCAACTAGTCAAGATATGGAAATCTTCTGATTTTGTACTACAAATAAGTACTCATCTGCAAAACATTAGATATCAGATATTTACCAGATAATAGATTCCTTGGGCCAAGTTTTTCAGGACTTTTGAAAACAGCTCTTTACTATAGAAAACAAACATAGCACCATAACAAAGGTTACGATTACTCCCAACGGTTGGGAACCATCAGAAAGTACCAACTCCTTGTCATTGCCTTAAGTGAACAGAGACTTATATTTCTCTTTGCTGACTATCAACAATTGTCTGGCTTACAATAGATTTTTATTACATTTTTAATGGAAGTAAATTGGGAATACCATACACATTTCACACTTATTTAAACCATGTGAAATTAAAATATGTTTATCTGTTATGTTTCATCTGATTTTTATAGTTTATAACACACCATAAAAACACACTTTAATTTTACAATTACTTGTGCACTTCAATTTTGTCCTCTCAGTTTAAGGGACTGGTATTATGCTCTAGAAACCCAGACAACTGTCCAAATGATACAAATAAGCTTCATTTCCTTTACATTTGGAAATACTGTCTTTCACTACATTGAAATACAATTTCAGACACCACAATGAACAGTGAATAAATCCTTCAAGAAATGGCAACTGCTTTTTTATTTTAGAAACCAAGTTCTTTTGGAAGGACATCTGGCAGTTATTTCTGTTTAAATTATCTTTCAAGGCAATAATAATAATAATGCATCTGTGTTTGCTAATAGGAGCTTGATAATTCCTTCCTGCTGTTGTAAGATGTTTCTGTTAATTTTTCTTTACAGGAGCTCTACTGAAATTTCAAAGGCATTAGTGTGGTCTGTGGGCAAAAATCAGGCCTGAGATAAGCAGAGGCAGCTACATGAACTTATCAGGGCCCATTTTCATTTACACTATGAAACAAATTTATCTTATTTCTCCAGAGAATCAAGAAAGGACGTTGAAGCATGATTTTATGCAGTGTAGTGGAATGATTCCAGAATGTTGCTGGCAATGATATGGTCTGACTGTATATTCACAAACATGAAAGTTTGAGGCTATAGACTATTTAGTACAATGTATGCAATTCTGTTGTTGTTCATACTAGGACCTTACACCCTTCTCACTCCTGCGAACCCTTTCCAACCTGCTTCTTTCTTTATTTTCTGCTATTATCACTTCACACGAGTCTCCCCCTGAGGTTACACAGAGACCCACTTCTGCTCTGTTAAGTGAAAACCGTACCCATTTGTCCTGCACATAATCACTTGTTCAAATCCTCCAATATTTACCATCTTAACAGCTCTCTCAGCTCACCTGTCATCACCATTATGTGCAAGCTGCTTCTTCTGCCATATCTAACCTTGGTAGGAACCTCTTAATGTAGCTAATTGCCTCCACACATACACCTTCAGAGTTACTCTGATATTTTCGTAATCCAAATTCCAATCATATTACCAAGTAAGCTCTAGATTCCTACCTAATGTACTAGATATCCCCCTTTTCCCCAAGCAATTGGGAAGCAGCTTTGGGATTAATCTGTAGTTAAACCCGTGGAGCTAAACATGGAGCTGTCATTTAACTTAACATAAGGTACATGAAATACAATTGCCAAGCGTGGTGCCAATATAGGAGACTATCTTTTAGGTCAAATAGAGGAGACTAGAGGAGGAGACTACCTCTTTTAGGTAGAGGTCGGTTATTTGATACCAAGAAAACTATCAGTCATAATGTTAAAATACCAAATTGCAAAAAGGAAACAAGATCATACCTAAATATTTCAAGATCATACCTAAATATTTCAAGATTTAACTCTGCTGACAACCTGTGGAAGAAACTGTATTCCTGCAAAACAGAGGACAAAGCTGAGGCTTTTATTTGAATGAAAACATGAAATAACAAGTTTGGACATTCTTTACGTGAAAAGTTTGTTCTATATTTTGACATCTGCAGACTGATTAATGTGAAAAAGGTGCTGCCTTTATCAACCTATATTTCTAAGGATTACTTGGTTTTGAAACAGTAGGCAAAACAGTATTTCAGTAGCAGGGTCATGATCTAACTAGCACTATGAAATCCAAAACAGAGGCTCTGTTTTGCTATTACAAGGCAGAGTCAACAATCAAAAGACAGGAAGGCAATTAAAGATTTGGCTAAAGACCAGGCCTACAGCAGTTTTAGGAGACTCAAGGTATTGTTTTCTTAGGATTCTATTAAATAAAAACAAAGCTACACACACACAACCAAGAAGCTCCAAACAGAGGCAAACCATTTAATGATCCTGCTATAGTGTCTTGACATCATGGTCCTTCTGCTTGTATGGAACTGATATCCAACAGTACTCTTAGAAAAGGTATTGTCTGGTTTTGGCTGGCATAGAGTTAAATTTCTTCCTAGTACTGTGTTTAGGATTTAGTATGAGAAGAATGTTGATAACACACTGATGGTTTTTTTTAGTTGTTGCTAAGTAGTCTACTAGCCAAGGACTTTTCAGCTTCCCATGCTCTGCCAGGTGCACAAGAAGCTGGGAGGGAGCATAGCCAGGACAGCTGACCCAACTGGCCAACGGGGTATTCCATACTGTATGATGTCATGCTCAGTATATAAATAGGAGGCATGGTCCAGGAAGTAGCGATCGCTGCTTGGTTATCAGTCAGTGGGTGGTGAGCAATTGCATGGTGCATCACTAATTTTGTATATTCTACCATTATGATTATTATTATTATTATTATTCATTCCTTTTCTGTTCTATTAAACTGTCTTTATCTCAATCCACGAATTTTACTTTTTTTTTTTTTCCCCTGATTCTCTCCCCCATCTCATTGCGGGGGGGCGGGAAATGAGTGAGCAGCTGTGTGGTGTTTGGCTGCCTGCCAGATTAAACCACAACAGGTATCCAAGTGAAAAAGCTGCAGATTCATAGCTTTTCCACACCTCCCTGGGAACCAGCTTAAATTCATCTGGAAGGGTTCACCGAAGTCTTCCTTTAGTGTTTATTCTGGAGTCGGGGAGGTGGGTTGATCCATTGTATCAATTGTTCTGCATTGCAGCTGGTCAAGTGGATACTCAGGAGAATATCTTATCAGGACTTAACGCTGCCTGAAACAGTGCTAATGCCTGCTGGGCTCCTCCCTGTCTGCTACTTTGCAGGCAGAGTGATCTCACTCAGTACAGCAGTATTGCTTGTAATAAAGCAGGAAAAGGTAGAGGTGGGGGCACAAAAGCAAAAGGGAAATAGCACTAGAAAATTCCCTTTCCTACAAATTCTCAGAATTTGCCATTAGCATCTCTTTTCCTACTTCTGCTGTCTGCCACCTCCTTGAATAGAAAGAAGCCAAATAAAATTCTTCCACCCTTGGGATAGTTATTGTAGTTTTTAGAAAGGTAAAAGAACTGCCTTTACTCCCTACTGTGACTTCTTCACAGAAAGGACTAATCAAACATGTGATTTGAAAGTTACGAAAATAAGGCAACAGAAGGTGTAGCATTGATTGGAGAGGTGGGAAAAAAAATTGACAGGCAAAAAAAAATTACTGGCAAAAGAAAAAGCAGAATACAAAAAGAGATGAGAGAGACAATAAACAAACAAAGGGAGGTGAAAGCCAAGACAAATATAGGAGAGTAGTCAATAAAGAAAAGTGAGTAAGAGTAAATGAAAGAAGCAAACAGAAGAATACATAGGAAGAGAGAAACAAATGGATGCAGGAGTACTAAATGAAGTACCACAGGTCTAGAGAAGAGAGAGGGGAATCCCTTCCATGCTCATTGGTAAAGCCTAGTATATAAATACAAACTAAATAATATGTGCAATCTAAATATCTAAATTTGAACCCTAAACTAGTAAAAATAATTTCACATACTTCAAAAACAACTGCTTTAATCCAGAAAAATAGTTATTTTCCATACAAAACTGAATTAAAGATTCTTCAGTTACAGCATTTTCCCCATCATGCACTTTTTTTTTCAAGCAAAAATAAATACTCTCTCACTGATGTGCTACAATGTGACACATCTTCAAAACTGTCAAAATTAAATAGTTAAAATTACATAGCATTGAAAAAGATAAGGCAGCATAAACAAAAGTGGTGTCAGAGACAAAAAGTAAGCAAACAGGGAGTAAGGATTTTTAGGTTTCTTCAATTATTACAAACTTTAGTTCTTTTATAGTATTGTTACTTACTAAAGTAATAAGTTGTGGTGGTACATTTCCCCCTGCCTCTGCAGGGGGATCTCAGAAACTCCCGTTAAACCTTGGCATTTGTGTAATGAGTTGGGCGGTGAAGCGTCCCTTGATCGTACCAGGAACTCTTGCATGGCTGAGGTGGGGGAATGGCACTGACCGTACCAGGAACTACTGCTGCCTGGCCCAGGTGGAGGACGAGAGCAGGGATAATTTTTCATCCCCTGACACCCTTATCCGAGTCGTAACTCCAGTGGAACGGCACCATTGTTACTGAAATCTTGAGAATTTTCACGGATGACTAAACCAATCATCTTGCAAACCTATAAACAGTGGTCCTAAGTGAGAACCTTTGAGCTTTCCTGGACCTCAGTGGGCTGAGCCCAGTATCTCCCTCTGAGTGGGATGCCACTCAGAGCTCGCGAACTCCTGAGTTTGCGATATTCGGAAGACTGTTGCTGATGACGGGACCTAGGCTGACACAGTCCTCGAGGCTCAAACCCTTGCCCATTGAGAAATGCCAAGACATTTGATGTGAATATTTCACTGGACTCAAAGGGAATTTTTAACAGGTATGCCTTTTGTACACTTGGTCTCTGTGTGTGTGTGAATTGATGGAGGTACCTGCTAGCAAGTATAGTATAAATATTACCATCTCAAATCTGTAATTAAGCCACTGTCAGATTGTGTTAGACTCTATTAACTTACTTTGTAAATGTTAAATTAGTCAATGATTAAGTGTTGCTAAAATTTTGTGGTCCACCTTAAAACTGTGAATGAATCTTAGACTGCTGCTAGACACATCTAATCCCTTAGACATAAACTGTTGACCAAGTCTGGGACTAGGAGTGGATCCAGCCGCACCTAAGCTCCATCAGGAGTTTAGAAAGCACGGGGGTCTACTCTGAATCTCGTGACTCAACAGGAGGATCTCCCTTACGCTTTTTTGTCCTTGGTCTCTGTATAAATTATTCTAGCTCAATTCTAACTCAATTTTTCTTCGTATGTTTCATCCATGTAGTAAGTGATAGAGTGAACCTTGCCATCGAACTCTGTTAATTAAGTCGCACTTTTATAAATTTCTATTAAAATCACTTTCTACTAATACCTTTGACACTGATTCTTTAAGCAGCCTCTAAACCACTCATTCGCGATAAATTGGCATAGTCGGCAGGATGGCAAGCAGTATCACTGATTACTTACAAAAACATGGAATAAGTCTGAGTCTCAAATTCGGAGAAGAATGGGCTTGTGATAACGGGCATGATTGGAAAGCTGTGGAAGAACAGCTAAAGGTAGCCAGGGGCCATATAAAAGATGGAAAAGGAATTATTTGCAAAATGTTAGGCACCTGCCTAGAAGCCACTTGTCAGTTTAGGAAGAATAACAATAAAAGGGAACTGGACCTAAAGAAAGAGGCAGAAGGTCGAAAGGCAGCTGAATTTTGAAAATTTGTCTTTGAAAATTGAGCAGCTGCAGAAACAGCTACAGGAAGAAAAGGAGAAAAAACAAAAGTTGGAAGAAAAGATGATGCTTATGGGGGCTCCCAATCCCCCTGACATTGTACAGATCAGGAAGTTAATTGTATCCCCTGAGGAATGGAATGGAAACATGGGGTGACCTTGATGATAGCAAACTGGGGGAAAATTATTTTTTGTCCCCTTCAAACCCCGCTGAATATGAAGCCAGACCCATTATAAAAACAGAAGAAACTACTGGACCTCGGGGTGGAGCGGGAGATTGTACCAAAAAACGATACCGTTCAATCTAATTCAGATGGCTAATGTGCAAGAACGCTATAGCCGTAAGCCAGGCAAAACTGAAACTGAATATTTGTGGTGAGTATGTCTAACTGGGGGAGATAGAATCTTACTAAACAGCGACGGAGCCAATGCATTTTGGGGTCCTGGTGTCTTTTTAAATTCTGGCCCTGAACCCCCAAACAATCCCCACTCGATAACAAGTAGGGTGGCATACTGGGCTGGTGGAATAGATATATTGGAGAGAGGAGAACCTCTATTAATACCCATTAGATCCTTGAGCGAGCTCTCCACAGCTATTACAAAAGCTGTATCCAGGCCACGCATAAGCGCAGCCCTCTTAATGTTCCCATATTGGCACCTGTGGATCATGACATGCTAAAGCCGTTAATTAAAGGAGCCCCTGCTATACTCAAACCTTACCTCATTGCAAAATGAGGTGAAATTACAAGAGACACAGACTTCAATGCCCTATTGGCTATAAGGGACGTTGCTGACAACCTAGTGCACAGAAATCTCCCTACCTGGGCAACATTAATGCATGATGTCATAAATCATGGACGAGAAATGGGATGGAGTGATTTATCTAATGAAACCAAAAATTCAGGTCATAATGTCAGACAAATTAAACAAGCACCCCAAAATAGTTCCCAGGAACTGGAACCATTGATCGGCAATCCAGGAATCAGAGGTGGAGAGAACTATATAATCAAGCATTAGCATTAGGCGTTCTAAGAGCTACAATTCAGAGACAACCTGCCCACAACATCCAGAGTCCAATTCATGCATTTCAGAAATGCAAT
>NW_009230054.1:35163-54452 GCF_000690835.1 Fulmarus glacialis
AGTGTATTCCAAATGCTCAAGTGCCATCACCAGCTCCAAGAAAGAGCGATAGCCCTTTCCTTCCCCAAAATTCGAGATCAAAAAATGAGTAATGCCAGGATGGCTACTGGGCCTGCCTGTCCAGCAAGTGAAATCCTATCAATGGATAAATGATAATGGTCCATATATTTTAATTCCAGTTGGCCCTCAACAACAACTGGTAAAATTTCTAATAGATATGGGAGCACAAATTTCAATACTAACACAACAGGAGCTGGGTGTACAACCTGGATGGCAAAGAGTTAAAATCACTAGAGTGAACAGAGCAAGTGTTATGTGCCAAACTGCAAAAGTTAATTTATGGCTCCCAGGTGAGAAGCGCATGTTGTCTACTCACTTTGCAGTTAAAGACCACAATGAAAATATTTTGGGTTTCAATGTTTTGAACAGCTAAACCTGGTGTCTGCCGGACAGCAGTGTGTGGTCCTTTGGTTCAAATGTCGACCTAACCCTGATAAAAAGCGGGAGGCTATAGTGCATCTTCTCCATGCAGCCCCTGCACTCCCTGATTCAAAAATCACCCATGTCTCACAGTATCCAATTTCTGCTGTGGCACGAGCTGGAATTTCTGAAGTAATAGCAGACTTGGAAAAACGGCACATTATCTCCACAACCCACTCCTCATATAATTCACTGGTTTGGCCAGTCCAAAAGCAAGATGGGAGATGGCATCTAACAATTGATTATCGGTGCTTAAATGCCAACACAGTTCCGCTAATGGCTGTAGTACCCAATATTGCACCTTTAACAGCCACACTATAAGCAACCGCACACCCATGGATGGTAGCCCTAGATATAAGATGGGTTCTTTATGGTCCCCTTGCAGGAGAAGGATAAAGAGAAATTTGCTTTTACTTGGGAAGGTATACAATACACCTTTAACAGATTCCCACAGGGGTATAAATATTCACCTACAATTGCTCATGCTGCGCTTGCTGAACTCTTACAGACAGTCTCACTCCCTCAAGATGTAAAACTGTACCAATATAGAGATGATATCCTAATCGGAGGAACCTCCCCTGAAAAAGTGAGAGAAGCGACAGCAGCAGTGTGGCAGGCACTATACAAAACCGAAGTTGAAGCTCCACCTGAAAAATGTCAGGGACCAAGTAGAGAAGTAAAATTTTAGGTACTTGGTGGATTGCAGGTAGTGCAGCAATTCCACTGGACACCCTAAGTAAAATAGAACAATTGCAGATGCCTTAGTCTAGGAAAGAACTACAACAGTTTATGGGTACTTTAGGATACTGGAGGAAACACGCACCTGGATTTTCTATCATTGCTCATCCACTGTACTCACTTTTACAAAAGGCAAAACCGTGGAAATGGAACCCAGAACATGAAGAGGCAATCAACACTCTAATACAGGAATTAAAAACATATCAGTCACTGGGGCCAGTACAACCCCTATTATAGCAGAATGGGGTTTTGCTGAACATGCTACTTACTGTAACCTATTCCAAACTGGCCCTGACAGACTGAGAAGACCTTTAATGTTCAGCTCAGCTGCATTTAAAGAAACAGAACAGAGATAATCTGAGTGGGAAAAGGGACTTTTGTCTTTAGTCCAAGCAGTTAAGCAAGTTGAGTCACTAAGGGGTAACCGTCCAGAAAAACCCCGCCGAGACTTGTATTGTTTTCCCTTTCCAGGAAAGATACCAGGAATGATACCAGCACACCTCCCTTGGAGATTGGGTTAACCATCAAAGGATTGCTTATCCTTCTCACAGGAGCAATCATCGTCAGCATGGACCAAATTTGGCTTATACATGCCAACATGCCCGACACACAGGGTGGAGACCATCACTTCCTTTATTTGTGCTAAACAGTATGATAACTACAGTTCGTTCTGCACCATACATGTTTCTCAGTTGTGGGTGCAATATACTGTACCCACAATTATAAAGGAGGTGATGAGGGCACCTTGCCCACTGAAATCCGAAAGGTAATTTGGAATAATGCAACTAAATTTGAAAGGGAATTCCAGTCCTGGTGGTGTCTAGTCAATTTTACCTATGACCCCACTGACAGTAAAGTCACAGCTTTTGTTTCAACAAATACACAATGCTTCGGTATACACCATACACCCAGTCATTGCTTGGGATTAAATCACAATGGAACTGTCCTCTATCTGTTAGAACATAGAGTATGGGCCCAACAAAATGCAAACAGATGGCAAACTGTTGATGTTGATGCATGTGTTGTATGGGAACAACAGGGATTTATTTGTGAAAGCAATACCATTAAGGCCCAAGACATTTATCTTGACACTGAACAAAATATTTGTCATTTTGAAATACATGCTGATGAAACCCCTTAAACTGTACTTGTATGTGTTGGAAATGGATGTGTTTGTATGAGAACTCTTTGTGATTCTATACTTACAGACAACACCATGGTGGAGACATAATCACTTAAATATCTGTACTTGTAATTTTACCAAAATTATGGGATGCGACTTTAACTATTCAGCTCCTGTCACAACCCACCAACTGCTACAATCAAACCACATCCTATCAAGATTTACTACCTACCCCCATTGGAACGAATCTTACATTGGTAAGAAAACTGTTACAACATGATGACCTGAGTGAATTATTAAAACGAATCCAGACAAATGGACAAAGAACTCTGATTACCATCCATCATGGTACAGAGAAAATACACCATGTCCTAGAAAGAGTGAAGAAGGATGGAGGGCATCACTGGTGGGATACCTTATTTGGATGGTCACTGACAGCAACAGGAACTTTGAATCAGATGTTACATCCCATCATAAGTTTACTGATTTCTGTTGTATTGTGCTTGTTGTTGAATATTGTTTTATATGTTAGAGTGTGTAGGACATCTAAACAGGTGGCACTGTTACCAAAACCTCCTCGCATATATAACATTGCTTAATCACATTTAACAAAACCTTAATAATTAAGTAGACCAACCAAAAATGTCCCTCAAATTACAATTGGAATATGGCATTGATCTATTTATAGGCACAGAGGCAAGAGGCGACCACACACCGCCACTCTGTGATAAAGATGGATTTACTTTAGTCACAGCGTGGATTGTGGTGGTGCATTCCCACCCCCCGCTGCCTCTTGGGCCACTCCGTGACCTCAGAAACTCCCGTTAAACCTCTGCCTTTGTGTAGTGAGTTGAGCACGCATAAGTTAATGTAATATTTTGGGGACAGAAGACATAATTTCAAATTTTCATTCTGTTAATATCGATGAAGGAATGAACCCAGTCAGAGAAAAAGAAGAACAAACTCAAGTCAAAATATGAATTTATTTTGTTTGAAAATTCTGCTTCTAAATTAATTTCTTATCCTCACTGTCCTATTTCTACTGGGATTAAATCTATAAATAGGGAAACCTGCCTCAGATTTCACAGAAACTAACAGCAGCAGCTTTTCATTTATGCTTCATTCATGAAGGCATTTACACCTGTGAGTGACTATTTTAATCAAGGTATCCCATTAGATTATCTGCACGCTGGATTTTACCTAACTACACACTTCATAGCTAACGTAATAAAATTATCATTTCCTCCAGATAGCCAGGTAGGGAGTAAACTTACTAATAAAAAGTAATGCCATGTCAGCTTTTCAAAAAAATTGTTTTGTTTTGAATCTCCATCTGTTCTGCTGATGTGCCAATATGGAATCCGCTTCTCATAATGCCAATGTTTTATGAGGATGTCTGCTTCCAAGTGTTCACGGTCTGACAGAGAAAAAGTGAGCTACAGTGCAGCCAGCAAATACTGAGAATACAAAAATTGCCAAGAAAGATACTGCTCCCTACTGGCTCATCTAGATAAGAACAGAGAGCATTTTCCCTTCATATTTCCCAAAGTAACAAATTATTTTTCCACAGATAAACCACAGTTTTGAACTATAAAACAAATATCCAAAAAACAGTAGCCAGGCATTTATTGAAAAAGAAGTTGATTAGATGAAGCACACAAACTGCTATGCTTTCTAAAGGAAAATTAAGTGAGAAAAATGCCAAATATCTCCAAAGCAATTCTTCTTTACCTCTAAGCTTTATAAAGGGAAACCCTATACAAATAAACAAACTAGCTAGGATATACTAATGTTAAGAATAAGGATACCTAAATTCTTAGCAATAGCTAGAATTATTTTATTTATTTTTAATCTGGCAGCTTCAGCTACATATAACATTTCACCACCCTGCCTAATTTCAACCAAGATCTGAAAGTGGAAACCTGGAATACCGCCACTGCACATTAGTGCTGATTCGGCTATATTTCAAAGACATGGGATAGAAAAACAACAACAATTTCATGGACTTGACAGTTTGCAAAACCTAATGAGATCCATACCTTGATTCCAGCACATCAAAACAATCTCATATAAGGGCTTGTCTAGCCAGGGAAATGCAAAACAAGCTGGAATGTCAATCTTAAGCCTAATTGCTATTCTCTACTAACTTCCCACAAGGTCACTTACTGAGAGGTAAATGGGTCATTTCGTGGTTTAGTTTAAAGCATTTCCAAAGGCACTTCATGTGGCATTCAACCACATGAAAATGCCTGTACCTAATCAATGCTAAGAAGCTAGTAAGAAATATCAGCCTTTCATTAAGAATTTTGTGCTATTTCCTTACGTAGATGCTACGCTGATTTAAATTTTGGAAAAAATCAGAACTTCTGAACATTTACGCAAACCAGGCTTGAGAAATTTTAGATCTCTGGCTTGGAAAGGCCTCTTACCTCTGGAACTCTAAATAAGGCCTGATCTTGACCTGTCTGCACAGATAGGAGGATGGATTTTTCTCTTTGTTTCTGACTTGCTCCTGACTGTAGCTCTTTTGTTTTTTGCAAAAACTCTGATCTGGGAACTCTGGGCTAAATTTTCACGGCCATCCAGAATCTGGGTCTATCTCTTTGCATTAAATTTACACTATCAAATAACACTGAGTCCTAAAAACAGGCACATTCCATTCTAAACTTTATGCTAACAGTTTAGTCACCTGGAGATACATTCTCCATAATAGAACAGAATTGTTCGTTTATTTGCTATTTCCAATGGTATGCAGCTGAAAGGATTTGAGTTGTGTTTTATTCTGTGCAATATGATAACAGATATTTCTCTTACAGTATGTTTTGGACATACACACAGGCTACCAACTGCATAACAGTTCAGCAGCGTTTTCAAGGTGCTAAGCAGAACTGGGATAAGGAATGGCTGGGCATCAGATATCCATCTTGACAAGGTGGCAGCTATAGTAAATTTAAATCTTACCATGTGGCCATCAAAGTAAAAGTAACAGAATGGTTTGCAGGAGAATGGCAGTAAGATTCTGCTTTCTACACTTCTATGAATGGAGAGATATATTCAAATTCTTGTTGCTCAATTGGCTGTCCAGTTTAATATGCTGCTGTAAAATTCCATTATCAATGAAGATGTCACAGCTTATCATATCCCCCCTCCCTCTGGCAACAAATCAGGTAACAAAGGCAATTAAGAGTTCCAGGATCCTGCCTTTTCCCAGCTATATACATACCTTCTTCAGCTTAAGGTAGAACAATTGCAGGAAATAGTGGAATTACAGCATTTTTTTTCTAGAAGAGGACTTTGAAACTTAGAAAAGAAACGCCTGTCAGTGCTCTACTTACACAACAATGAATCGCAGGAAACTGGCTGCATCAAGTGGACATAAGCTGACTGACATGACAGAGAACTAGACTGTCACTTCCTAAAAGGGATGGGCAAATACACTCCCCGGATGCACCTCCCTCTAATATTTCCTGTGCCTTTCCCTATTAACCCACTTGGTATTCCACAGAAAAGATTGGTATGTGAACACTAAAAAACGCACCCAGAAATCCTGTTCCTTTCAGTGTAACAGCTAACAGCTCTTGCATTGAAATGCTATAAATACAGAAAAAAACAGACCTTGAAGGGAGACAGATAAGACATTCATAATGAAAATCAGCTGAACTCCTAACAAGCTCACTGCCTGATGTCGCAAAAATACTACTGAAAACTCCAGTGTGGGGCCAAGCTCTCTGGAGTTAACACAGCCCCCCAACTTCACAAATCATATGTAACTGGAAGCTCATTAAGTGCTAAAGACACAGGGGGGAAATACTATATTTTATTGAAGCCATTAGTTCCTATGGAAAATTAGTAACAAGATCTTAAAACACAGTTGAAATCTTAGCAAGAGAACTTTCAGATAAGGAATAGAGATTGAAGCGCAAGGCATTTCCTGGAGATTAATGACTGGCTGGTGAAAGCTGATGGCACCTGGCTGAGCTTCAGACTCTGAATCCCAGCTGATTTCTAAGTCCCAGGAAATGTCTTGGACCTCAATCATTATTGCTATTGTAATATGACAATTAAATATGTACAAACACATATGCACACAGGTCTATGGTGTTTTAATAGGGGACTTGCTGTTTCAGTTGGTGTTCTCCAGGACATTGCTGCAGAATTACAGCTCTGTAAATTAGCCAGCTTGAATCATTTCTCAAGATGCCATTCATCTTATAATAGATTACATATGGTATTGCCACTTGCCAGACTACAGCACAGATATTTTGCATCTATTTCTACACATCTTCCTGTTCTAAACATCTGCTCAGAGAAATAGAACCTCTGGGTCAAAACTAGATTTCCTCCTTTAATCACATTCAGCCAGACATACCAGTTCTGAATTTAGCTTGGAAGTTTAGCTGAATGTGTTTTACCTCTCAAACAGTTGTTTTAAATACATATATGAATATTTTCTTTTTTTCTTTTTAAACTTATGCTGGTGCAGAATAAGATTTTATGCTCCTAATCTTAATATTTTGCTTTTCCAAACTACAGAGACTGGCATTGCTGTACAGACAATCTACTATGCCCACAATAAGCAATCAGAGACTATTTTGGACATGTGTATCCTGAACATGACTTAAGCGCACCCTGATTTAACATCTGATGAACTAATCCAAATCCACAAGCAATAAAGCTAACTAGTTCCTTTCAGTTATCCCAGGCTCAGTGTTATGCTGATTTGGCTTCGTGATAGAAGTTAGTGTCACAGCAGTGCTTTGCACATGCTACGTAAGGGGGAACTTCAATGTGGTACAGCATTATACCATACAGATACCTCTGCATTCAAGCTCACAAGTGCCCCTGAGGGACATGGTGGGACGAGGGACACACAGCCCTTCAGTGCTGTCACTTTTAACCTGATATGATCACCCTAAATGAAGCAGAATAAAGCAAGTCACTTCCTTAAATTTATACAGAAATGTTCTTCTTGAAACAGCAACAGATAATAAAGATGGGACAGTAGACTTCCACCTCATCAATAGACTTCAGGGAGTCAGCAGCAACACTTCTCCAAAGCTTTTATACAGCCCGGTCATGCTCAGCAGCGAAGCAACTGTTTGATTACCACAGTTTTATATGCTGCAGGCAATTAACAGATACGCTTAGTTTAGTTATTAATGTTGTGGGCTTTTTTAAAAATCACAAAGGCATTGGCAAATTTGGTGTATTTATCAATAAAGTTACTTTGCATTTTAGCAGTACTTTTTCATTCCAGTCTCAGGATGCACTCTCACACCCAGAATAGCCCAGAGGAAATCTAATTTTTATGCTTATTCTAAAGAATTTGAGGTTGAGATGCAGAGGTTAAGTCTCAGACAAGGCCACATATTAAGCTAGCAGAACTGGGAACAGAGGTCAACAGTTCCCATTTTCAGTCCCCGTAGCCTAAATATACAGCTCCTTGAGAACAGCTAGTTCCACAGGAATTTTCTCAACAGCAACCAACCATAAACCGCCTTTAAAATAAGATTCACAATCTACAGGTTCATTTTTAATGTGTAAACAATGAGGAACTGAAAAATGACCACAACATGAAGACATTTTTGCGAGTTTATGGTTATGTTTAATGACAAAAGTGTTCCTCCCACATAGTTAATACTAAAATTGTATCAATCCAGCTATTTTTTCTCCTCCTTAATTTTTCACACCACAATAAATACACACAAAAGGACTCTACTGTGGAACTCCTAATACTCATATTCCTGCAGAGAGAAGACGCATGAGCTACACATATTCTTCTATATGGGTAGCACATTACTCTTCAAGTCCATTAGCAATGTTAGGGCACCTGCAAAACATGGCTACAGCTACATACCATTTCCCAAAATGCAGGCTGTTTCTTTCCTCCAGTGAATTGGGTTTTTTTTCCTCTTAGCTAGAGCTTCATAGCCATACATAGTGTAACTCTAGCACCAGGTGTGGCCCTGAATACTGAAAACACATCTGCAGACAAGATTTGTCTCCTTATTATGCCATGAGCAATGAAGTCAAATTTTGCCTTTTTGCTCTCGTGAGGAGAGCGCTGGGACTAATTCAATTGCAGATTTTTTTTTTTTTTCCTGCCTAACACAGATCCTGTTCTAATGTAATGACTAATGCTAGGGCCAGAAAAGGAACAAGTTTATCCCAGCAGGAACAAAACCTCAGGATGAAATAAAGGAGCTATTTTGTGCAGTGCTAAGTAACTAAAAAAAAAAAAAAAATCATATTAGCATCAGTTACTTCATACACAGTAGTACTGTTTTATTTCTGTCCTACCATACTGTATTAGTTTCTTATGTGTAAAAAGAATCTGAATGGAAATTCCATGTGAATTTTGGTTGCCAAGCTTCTTATCTGCTAGTATCTCATAAATGATAAACTACAGAAACCTTAAAATATGCTATGCTTCGAAGAAATTTGAAGAAAATTATTAGATAGGAGAAAACGAAAGAAAAAATGTGAAAACTGAAGGATGTCAGAAACAAAATTTTATGGCATTACACCATTTGTCTTTTCTTCACAGAGAAGCAACCAAACCAAACTGTTTGGGGATATTCAGGTCCAGATTTGACTTATCTCAGTGGGAAATTCAAAATAGATCCAAACTAAAAAGGAACTAAGAATCAGAGACAGAGTATTATTTGTCCAGCACGTTATCCCACTCCCTCAGGTTTAAGAGACAGAAGTGGGACTATTTTGCTGCCAGAAACGGCACCTGCCAAACCAACAACAATAATGAACTGCACTTTACAGAGAAGGTGATGGTTGTCACCTGTTGTATGCTTAGATATTGGATAATGCAAAACCAGATAGAGTGGCGCCTATACAGTGTAAGTAGTAAAGGCTAGTCAGAGCTATCTTGGAAAACAGCTGGGTGGTATTAGAACATATTTGTTTTCTGCTTCATCATTAACTCTTTGCACAATCATTACTGCCTATAAATTCTTGGAATAAAGTTTTCAATACTATAGCACTATGCTCTCTGTAAACACTAGGGACAGTACATAAAAATGCTCTAGCCAAAAGGAGCCACTAAACTGCTGTTAAGAGGGCAGTTTACCCAGAAACTTCACCAGATACAGACATCTACCACCTGGGTGGTAATTATGGGGTTCTACCTGCTAAGCATCAGCACAAAAATCTCTGAAACAACAATTGAAGGTAACTGTGTACACACTAACATCCAAGAAGTTTCTGAGTCACCAAGATTTCTATTTAAGGATTCATTAAGTACTGTAAGGCCTTCCCAATTATTCAGTAAAAATAATAAAGAACAAAGTAGGTTGCTCTCTTGTGTGCTTTTTACATTGTAACCACATCCTCTGCCATTCAAGAAAAAAGCATAATGCTCCACAGTTTGTTTTCATATAGCTCTTCCAAAGTACCAGGTATTACATTTTTCTCAGTCAGATAAATCCACTTCAGATTTCAGTTATTCAATTTAATCTTTACACTGAAGGAGAAAGTTAATCCAAGTTAAACAGTGCAAGCAGCTGTTTAACGAAGCCACCAACAACTACATTTTATGAAGGGGTATAAATAGACAGAGTGGATTCTATTTATAAGCCTCCAGTTCTGAGCCAGCGTTCCTTTCAATACCTCTGCCAGACTCAGAAAGGAGACATAAGAATCGAACCAACAAGAGACAAAAGTTGACCTTCAACAGTTGGGGGAAGTTGGGATGCAGGTCTGAATTTAAATGCCAGAGCTTTGGGGATTTTTTTTTTTTTTCTGATTCACATCTTGCAGCTTCAGATCACTTCTCAGAATAAGGAAGACCTTCAGTTAACAACCCATAACAGAGCTACGGATTTTGAATACTAGCAGAGAACTCTGGATATTCACTTACATTTATGCCAAAGGATGGCAACCACATAATGATTCTGTGAATGTACTTTATGTCCTTTTCTGAAACCCAACATTAAGACATTATTTCTCCATGAAATTGCATTGATTTCAGTGTAAACTGGTATATTAAGTCAGAACAGAACACTGTCTGAATCAGTTCTATAACTGATTTCTTAACACTGCATATTTTGAATACTGTTAATTAAAAATAAAGCATTCATTTTCCCAATTAGACCATTCTTCAGCACAGTGAAATAGCATCAAGCAAAAAAAAAAAAAAACAACTGAAATGGTAAACCATACATCAACAACAGTTACAGACTAAGAAAATCATTATGTTTCTAAAGCAAGGCCTGTATTTACTGAAAATTAACCATGCTCCAGGTGAGATATGCTATGAATACCAGGTTCTCTAACTGTCCCTAAAAAAGAGGATGAATAACAAAGTATACAAATTATGGATGATAAAACAACTGAAAAAGCAGTTAGGACTAGACAGAAGGGAAAAAAAAACCACCCTGTGTATCAGTAAATAATTTACGCAAGAAAGAGAACCAATATACTTTTTTTTTTTAATTCTGTGAAAAAGAGACGAGCTAAGTTCTAACCAGAAGCAGATAACCTGACTCTTATCACAAGCCTGAATGTCTGAAGAAACTCTCTCGATTTTTTTCTCCATTTATTATGAACTGCAGTGTTCTGAACAGCTGATGTTTTCTGAATCCAAAAGACAGACACGTCAGCAGGAGATGAACTACAGTACACCCAGTTATGTCAGTATTCTGCATGGCTTTTATCACTGGGCGTGAACAGTAACTTCCAGGCATGTGAAACTCAGAATTAGATGCATTTCTCAGACAATCATGGTAACAAAAATTCCTCGTATTTAAAAAGTAACTCGTACATGGGGGATTATTGCTTTTTTTTCTTTTTTTTTTCTTTTTTTTTTTTCAAGGAAAATGCAGTGCATAAAATCAACCATTATTGCAAGACAATTCTTTTGATGCTTCCTTGCTAAAAACAGAAATGTTTTATCATGTTGCCCATTGTTCAGGGAAATTTTACATAATGAAGTAACCTTGATTTTTTACCATTGTAATTCTTAAGACATGCTATAGTCCAATGAGAAGGTATTTTCAAACTATGGATTTCTGCAATTATTCATAATTTTACTAGAAATAAGTATTGTAAAATTAAGTTTGAACAATAGTTATCCATGTTTCAAGATTATTCTTATTTCAATTTTCACAAAATTAGTACCTAAGTGAGAAGATTTATATTTTTAAGATGGAATAGACTCTGTAGTATGCACACAGCATAACTAGGTTGTCCTTGGGCAACCTTAGCTATTCTCAAGGATTTTAATTACAATCTCTGTGTCAGTGATTCCCAGATTTCTTTCCTCCTCACTCAATTCCCTTTTGTTCACACTTGTAATTTAAACTGTTTCTACAGAATCTTCTCCAGATGTACTCTTGCCAAATGAAAATCAGCATGTCAAAACCAGCTCCTCTTCTCTCTTCCCAACTCCTTCCCTCCTGTTTTGCTGTTACTGTCAACAATTCCACCATCCTCCCTGACCCACAAGCCCTTGAGTACCGGTATCATTTTCAGCTCTTCTCCACTTGCAAAGGTTCCATGCACCCAAGCACATACTTAATGTTAATCCTACTGCCTTCCATACAATCTTTCTGCAGCAAAGTTTCAAAATAGACATCAAATAAACATCAAGTGCCACAGGCTGATTGAATGAAAGGAGGCTTTACCAGCTGCAGAAAGCCTTACCTAAATCTGACAAATACGAAAATCTTACTCCTGAAAAACAAGTTGTGTTTGCTTGCTCATATCAATTATTAATCTTCTGTTTTTCTACATACAGATATAGAAAAATGAGAATGATACAGAATGCAAAATAATCATTAGCAAGTGAACAATACTTTAGGCACTTACTAAAAAAGAAAATGCCATCTGTATTAAGCAAGGCTGCCTACTGTGAAAGTCTTACACAATATCAGGTCCTACTCCCATTTCACAGTTTGGGCATAGTTATGCCTTTGTTACAGAACATATAACTAAACCAGCCACCACCACTGGACTTATTTAGTCACTTATTCATCTTAGTTCTCTTTACTATCCACACAATTTTAATTCATCCGTGGGCACAAGCTCTTTGATTACTATCTTTAGATCTAACCCTGTAACATAATTAAGATGAAGAGTCCTTCTTTCAGCTATGATTTCAAGCTCTTTTTTTTTTTTTTTTTGAATGAAAGAAAGAAACCACAACAGAAACTTCAATAGTTTTTGCATTCCAGTTTAAAGCCCCTGGACTGCGTTTCAGTGGCATATTCTTGAAGCAAACATTTTCATAGACAAGAATAACATGCACTCATAATGGAACATGGTAAGCTAAAACAATTATATCATATGTGACATGAAAGATAAGTGATTTAATCTTTTTTGTTTCCTTTGGTCCATCTTAACTCAACACAAATGTGAAAAATACTTCCCTCTGTTAAGGAACTAAAGTGATCCAATGTGTTCTTTATGATTTAAGAAATTCCCCAAACCAGGCAAGTGTAATGTATATTCTGCATTATCATGCTTAAGTATTAAATGTGAAAGAGAAACTTACCTATTCTAGTTTTCATAAATGTGTAACATTTTCAGTTCCAAGAGACAGTCTTCTACATATATTGCAAATTAAAAACAAATGTTGCCTCAAGCGTCTTAAGCAAGTTGCCTGAAATAAGATGAATAAGGCTTGATACTCAGCAGGATTTTCACTTTATAAAGTCAGGATTTGCTCTCATCTTCTAACTTGGCTGCTGTGTTTTTTCATACAGCTGGACTTCAGAACCATAAGCATGAAGCAGAAAGGGCTTTTATGAAATTGACAAACAGAAACTATCAAGAAATCCAAACCCACTGATCAGGAAAGTGATAAAGACAAAGCAAAAGAATCCCTGTTAACATCTGGAGCTTACTACAATCATTGCTCTGTCAGACAGTTACAGCTTATTTAGTTTCAGATAAGAACCATCAAGCTTATGATGTGTTTGATCAGAATTCTTAGTTATTTTTATGTAGAGCTAAATGTTATTCACTGGCTGGCAAGAGGATTCGGGTATGTTATAGATATTTAACATTTACCTAGTATAAATAGGCAAAATATTCCCTAATCTCATATATTTCTCAACCACTGAGCAATATAATTCCCTCAGCACTGACTACAAAAAATATTTCCGTAAAAATATTTTCAACTTACAGGATATGATCACTACTGACTGATGGATTTGACTTGTGAATTTTGATTAAGAAAATAGTTTCCAAAAGTACCCATTTCACGTAAAGCCGAAATTCCATGGAATACAGCACTTTTTTTTGAGGGGGGAAAAAGCCTCAAGAGATTCAGCGCTGTTTCCATTGTCTTTGAACTTACCATTTCTTAGTTAATGGATGTTTTCATTGTCTGCTACTCACATCTTTATAAGTACCATCTGAGTTTGTCATTTTGCATGCTGTCTTCCCGTCCATGATTCCATGATTTCTGTCTATCAGTTTAGCTCATAAGCAGGGCAAGCAAGCACAGAGCCATATGGGAATGTAAGTACAACAAATTACTGACTTGTCTTAGTTTCAGCCAAACTTGGACTTCATCCTAGTACTTTCTTCACATAAGCCATTAAGTCACATGCTCAGGCAAAGTAAGGGATAAAGAAAATTCAATCTAGGTTAAGAAGTCAATAAAATGTTTGCAGAATATCTATTTCCTAGAGCTTAGAAGGGCCTACTAATGATTTAAGTGTCCAGCTCCCCAGACTGCACCACTGGTATTAACACCCACATTTCCTACCAGTGAATCCATTTGAATAAAGCTTGATTATTTGTGATGTGGAGAGGTGATGGGAGAGCCAGTCCCAGCCGAAGCCTGTACACAGGCTCCATTTTTCTGGCAACAGGCCAGAAAACAGGTTTGGAGTAGAACACAGTCCATGTCAGCATAGCCCTGGAACACAGGCCAGAAGCTAGTCTTCCCTCAACAGAGAAAAGTGTTCCATCAGCCACAATTGCTCAGTCAGCAGATCCCCACATAGATTTTGCAGCAGAGAAGATATAACTGACCACATACTAACCCATCCTACTGAGATGATATGCTTTAAAACAATAGTAGCAGTCCACCTGGAGGAAAGCCCTTATAATTACAGTTTTGAAAACACTTTGTATGGTGTTTTCTGTTGGTTCTTGAACATTCAAAAGGTAGTTGTCTATGTATTTAGGATTTTTGTAGGGGGGTTTGTTTGTTGGTGGTGTGGGGCTTTTTTCGTGTTGTTTTTGGTTCTTTTTTTAAAACAGCTCTCTTTCTTTTGCTTTCCCTGCAGGAGATTAGTACAGAAGTTAAACAAAAGCTTTTTAGAACCTTTGTGCGTTTAAAGATTATTTAAAGAAAACACCAAATAATCCAAAGACACAGCTGTGAGGAATATGAATGCAGTGTACAAAAAAAACCAAAACACCTGAGACAGCATCAGACAAGGTAAAAAGAGGAAGAGTACTGCAGAGACAATATACAACTAGAAATTTCTGTATTTGAGAAAAGACATGACAAGATGAAGAGTCACATGGAGCAATTATTCCTTTACTGCTTTGTTCCACTGGGAAAAGAATTTTTATTTTTAAGTGAAGCTCACTTATGCTTGGTTTGGGTTGTTGAATTTTGGTTGCTTCTGCAGGACATTCACGTACCGACAAGTTTTTAGAGCCTTACTTTTATTAATTTCTCCAACTTAAATAATGGTCCTCTCATTCGAATGCATTTTCATTTATCGTATTTTCATGTTTCATATCCTAACAACACTAGTACCCACTGTTCAGAGGTCACATAACACTTTCATAAACAATATATCAGCACATAATTTTCATAATACATATATTAATTGAGGCACAGAGCTGTACTTTGAAGAGTACAATGGCTAGAACAAGTAGGAAACAAGCATTCTCCTAAATTCCAGGCTTGTCCTCTTTTATTCAAAATCTCTTCAGTATTAGCACAAAGAAAGAGCCCATCTTTCTCAACATGGCTCATTTGGACAGGCTTATGATTTCACTCAGAACAATAGCATCAACGTTAAAAAAATTCAAATCCCTTCAAACTAAGTACATTACAAAATCAAGTTAAGGAAGAGAATAGCATTTGTGTAGAAACATACAATTGAACACAATATTTGGCTTTTGTTCCCTTGCTAGATTTATTGAGAAGTTGGAAGCCAAAACTCTTTTCTTTTTTTTTGTTTTTGTTTTAATTTAATGCCAATATCTAGAAAAAACATCTGGTTATTCTACACAATATTATAACTAAAATTGCCAGAGAACAGAACATCGTTCGCAGAGAGTACTGAATGTACCTCTCAACTTTCTCAGGTTTTATTTTCAAAATGATAAGGGCTGTTTGCTGCTTTCTTTAATGTCTTTCCATAGAGAGACAATTCTTTAAAAGGATTCAGCTTAAGTCACCTACTCTTACCACCTACTCAATGATACCAAAGACTCAGTTTTGTTTGAGGGATATAATTACTGTTAATTTATCTGGACTATAGAAAATCATTTAAATATCTAGTCTTTGAGAAACACTGAGATCTGAAAGGTGTTTTTAAGTGTGTTTTATTAGTAGCATATTTTAACATACATTAGTCACTGCACAAGGATGAATAAAAAATGGAAAAACCCCCACAATTCTTCATCCTGGCTTTTCCTATAGGTTACACTCATCATCAGGATCGGCCCACTTTTTAAATGGCAATTGAAGTAATCTGGAACATCAATGCATGATATTTGTGTGTGTGTAACTCACAATTCTTACATGATTTTATTATAAATTGTGGCTAATACCTGACAACTTAATCTCAATTATACTACACAATAAAGCTTAAAATTCCATATGAATTAAAAAATCACATGCATGACTGTATTTTTCTTTTTTGTGGTTATGTCAATGTAGATACAGACTGCAGATGGTACAACATGGAATTTGCAGCACATTTTTCAGAATTAGCATCAGACAAAAAAAGAGGGAAGACACCTAGATCATGTATTTATTTTGGCCATTTTTTCAAAAACATTCCAGTTTTTATGATTCTAAATAAATTTTAATCATATTTTTTTATTTTTCCTGACTTATTTTTTCATATATTTAACTTTCCTTCCTCAGAATGAATTAAAAAAAATAAAAGAACATTGGCTTTAAGAGTTCTTTTGTAGGTTACTTTGAGTGGAGTACAAGTAGTTTAATTCATGAGATCCATTCCCCAGCTGGTATGCATCATTATAATACTACCGATTACACTGGAGCTATGCCATTAACATCTAACAAGTCCTTGAACTAGGAAAATTTATAACAAGTGAGAAAGCTACCAGATTAAGAAGCAGAGTACTTCAGTCAAATATTTAAGAAAATCTGTACAAATAGTGATGCTATATTTATTTGCAATTTGGCAAAAAGTATCCTGAGAACTTAGTAATCTGAAAGCATGAGATAGAGAAGGAGGGCCAATTTGCCTTAACAAGTAAACCCACTATATTTTATAATAAGTTCTGCAATATTACAAGGATAGCAAAAGCTTTCTGTCCTTGTAAGCTGTTGCTCCAATGTATCATATATTGAAAACGTGCAAATATTCAGATAAAGATGAATTAGCAGCAAGCCAGACAATTACAAAATCAAAATAGCAGACAAGAAAATTCAAGTAGCTACTGTGCGAACAGTTTGGAAATGAGTGTCTGTTTACACACTATAATAACTTGCATCCTTCTGAAGATTAACACCTGTTGACAAAACTTACAAATAAAATAAAATAATTCTGATACTTGTTTAGTTTGTGGCTGTGGCAAAGTACAAGATCAACTTTCTTGCAACAATCCTTTCCATCTTGCAACCCAATATTACGAGTGTTCAGCTGTAAATACAAAAGCAAGTATTTAAAGAGTTTAGGTCTGTTACCAGTAGGACTTGTAGCTATTTTACAGTAACAGAAGGGATTTAAAACTTGCTGAACATTTTTTTGTTTTAATAGCTTCACATTTTTAGAATTTTGATTCTAAAGTGACAAGTTGATAAATCAGATATAACTTTAAAATCAAATAACAGATAATTTTGAGTGCTGCCTACATTGAAATGCTAGCAAATAAGAGGGAGCAGAAAATATATTCACTAAGCAAACATGGGTATGATCCTTGTTGGCTAATTCACCTAAAATAGCAATAGGACAAGGGGAAAGACATCACTGTCCTCAGAGCAATCTCTGTGGCTTGGCTGCCATCCCTCAGAGTCAGGGAGAGTATGATAGCAGTCTCTGCAAACACTGACAATCAAGGTGGTTGTTCCACTCAATGGCCAAATTTCTTTTAGCTTTAACAGCCTAGCGTTTCATCTCTTACCTTATCTGTATGCTGTTCATATGATATATGACACCCATATGATATATGACATAAATTATAAACTACAGTTTACTGTTATTCAACAAAAGTGTCGGAATGAAAAATAAAAGGTACTTCCATCTAAAGTTGTCTCCCTTTATTAATTACTGTATATCATCATAAAGTTTTTACTTGACTAAGGTAAGTTCCAAGTTTGAGAGGAAATTATATTCCCCATACCATGCTATAACTATTTCTCTTTAACAAATTAATTCTAACAGGAGGAGAAAAAACCCTCTAAAGATATCCTCTGACAGCCATATTCCACTTAAGTCAGAAATACTTCTAGGAATGCATACATTATGTACTTCAACTTCAAGTATTATATCTTCCAGGATTTTGCCTCTTTAATAATATCTGCGTGTTGCCTCTTCTGATAAACATCAGACACAAAGCTTAGCTGTACTGATTAAATAGTAACTGCGTAATCCATTAAATTGCAGCTCTAGAAGTAGATACAATAACAT
The DNA here is from genome assembly GCF_000690835.1 of Fulmarus glacialis. Taxonomy (NCBI): domain Eukaryota; kingdom Metazoa; phylum Chordata; class Aves; order Procellariiformes; family Procellariidae; genus Fulmarus; species Fulmarus glacialis. The sequence goes on from NW_009230054.1 coordinate 53,317, forward strand.
ATAACTGTAATTTGCATAGATCCTGCTTTATGTGCTTATGTTATTAAATAAATTGAGCAGCCACAGGCCTGGAGTCCTCTTCTATGGACTTTTTCAAAGGTATCAAGCAAAGTATAAGACTAAGGGACAATTCTCAGGACAGAGAAGGGTCAGGAGTGTGCACAAGTGAGTGGGCAGGAGAATGCAGTTTTATTCATCTTGATCAATGACCTGGAGAAAGGAGAGAGTAATAAATCTCCCAGTCTGTGGATGATATCATGCTCTTTTGGATAGTCAAATGCCATGCCTTAGCAAGTAACTCAAGTCACCAAACTCTGCGACCAGGGAAAAACATGGCAGAAGAACTTCCATGTAGATAAATGTAAGAGAACGCACTGCAGGGATGGGGAGGTGGAGGAGGCGGGGAGAATCTAAACCATGCCAACATGACACTGAAATTGGGACTGGCAGTCACAGCTTAAGAAAAGGACACTGGAATCATCACGGGCTGTTCTCTGAAATCAGTGACTCAAACAGGCAGTGGCAGCCAAAAAAGCCAACAGATCATCAGGCATCATTCAGGAAGGCTATGAAAAACATGACAAAGTGCTTCTTTTTGTGACTGTATAAAATCTTGCTGTATCCACATCCTGAGTGCTAAATGCAGATCTGGTCACCTCAGAAAGAATGGATGCCTCTGAAAAGGATGTAATCAACTTAGAAAAGGCCCATGAAGGGCAACTGAAAATATCAAGCGGATGGAATAGCTGCCTTATAAGGACAGACTAAACAAGCTGGAACTTTTCAGGGGGAAAGGGGAAGGCTGAAAGGGGTCAATATAATCAAGGTTCAGAAAAAGCTTCAACAAATTCATGATCTGAAACCCAGAAACAGAGACAGGGCAGAAGCGTACCCTCTGAGATGCCCAAACAACGGTTCTGGATGCTGAGGAAGAAGGAAGGGCATGCTGTCATGGGCAACAAAACAGTTGGGGAATTCCAATCAATTTAATTAATTACCAATTAACAATGGTTCCTTTTCTTTTGCTGCTCCTCGATTCTTACTCCACTGCTCTGGTGTGGGTTCCTCCACTAGCCACTGTCCCTTTGGGGGTTGCACCTTCTCCTATGCCTTCATAGAATCATAGAATCATAGAA
>NW_009230055.1:0-8349 GCF_000690835.1 Fulmarus glacialis
TAATTTGTAATTAAAAATTAAATATAATTCTAATTTAGCATTTAATTTAAATACATTTTAATTTAGCATTTTTCTTCTTCACAAGTGGACATGGGTTATTAGAACAAGGGATTTTATGTCTATAAAGACACATTCATGCAGGGCAATTTCTGAGCAGTGCATGAGCAATAGACATACACAAGAGTAATCCTTGAGTAGAGATACAGCAAAACTGCTGGGCAGGAAAAAAAAAAAACACCCAAACCAACAGTTTATATATTTTTGTACCTACATATATATGCTGTTCCACAAAGAGAGAGCTGGGTATCTTGAGGAATGTATCCATTTCTATTTAATATACTATTCCATTTAGAGATAAATTAACAAAGTACTTCATATTTTATAGACGCTACTATACCATAGACTTTGTTTATATGGTAGCTACTTCTAAGGAGCATATTGCAGATCAAGGAGAGTAAGCATATAAAAAAAATTGTGTAATATCATATGCTATGAATAATGACTACTTTCATACTTTCACACTATTTCTTTTTTTGGATATTATCATGTAAAGAGTTTTCCTTTTCCATATGTAGACATATGAAATTGATTTTTGTCCCAAAGAAGGGAAGAGATTCATTTCTTAAAGAAGTTTTAAATTTTCTGAAAGTCCAAAAGAATTATAGTCAACAACTTGTATATGTTTTTTTCCCCTCTACATATTTAAATACCAGCAGAACCTTTGAAGGATATTTTGGTGTTTAAATTATTTATATGATAAAAAAATGCTACTTCATTCTAGAACTTCTACACTCTGTATTAAAAATTTACAAAGTTTTGTCTCCACATTAATAGTACATTCTGAATAGATTTTAAAATGAAGTGCGTGTCAAGTGATTATCAGGACAATCAAAATGGCTAGTTGTCTGATTGCACACACTTTCTGGGAACACTACGTTTCAACCCCAACAGCACCAATCCCACCCCCACCTTGTGCCAAATATCCTAAACTTTTTTTTTTTTCCCCCCACTTTCATTTTATTGAAATAGAGGCATTATCCATCATAAAATGAATTTTCCATTTATAGATCATTACTAATAATAATGATAGTGGACTTGTCACATGTCAAAAGTATTGGTATCTCCAAGACTTTTTAACAGACATCCTTGAACAAGTAAATTTGGAAGCAGGTAGATAAATGTGCAAAAAAATTATTGATTTTTTTTTTTAACTGAGAATCTCAAGATCTGTCTGATTAAAACTGAACGCTTAAGGAAGTTCCAGCTGAGTACAGAACTTAAGCAGGTATGTGTGTACTTAATTTAGTATACGTGAGTAGCTCCCAGTGGCTTAAAGTTCAGTGTGTGCTGAGGGTGGATTGTGGTGAATCAGAAAAAGGGTAACAACCCTTCCAGTGATGCAAGTGCTGGCTTTGAAAATCAACATAATTATTCCCATGTAACCTTGGGGGATAGGGGGCAGTTATGAAAATCCCAGTTTTAAACCTTCTGAAAGGAATCTAATCAGATGTTAGAGAAAATAAGTAAACAAGTATTCGAAGAACAAAGTCTTTCATGACTATAACTTTTTACATTACAGCTCCATAATTTTTGAAGCCACTTATTAAAGCAAAGCAGTAACATTAGTTTTAATTATTATGGGTTTGAAAAAGCTCCATACACTCTGATGCCTCTGAATGAAAACATCTGCAAGATGATGTGACCTATGTCATTAACTTGCAATCCTACTCTTTTAAGCAATTCATATGAACTTTATTGAGTGTCCCTGTGTAGACAAGACCTTGTTAAAAAAAATAAACTACAGAGAAATTTAGCTCTAGAGTAACACATGCATATTTGTTGCATTGCATTAATACTTGAAAAATGTCCTGTCCTCCCTTTATAAAACGTTAATGATCTCAAGTAATTGCTTACTCAAGGTAAAAATCTTTAGCAAAAACAAATTTAAGAGTGCTTCATTATAGGTCTGAGGAATATCTACAGAGTGTCAGTTGCAGAGGGTGGATTGTAATGCCTCGTTAATGTTGAGATTATATCTTTCTTTGAATTTGGAATCTTCTTACTTTAGGCCGTAAAATCTCAAGTGAATGTGAGTAACTACACTGATGGGTCTACTTCAAGTAAAAAAATATATATGCACATTTGGGTTTGGGGACCTCAATTTTCCAAATGGTTATGACTGCATCACATTTTATATACTAAATAGTCCCCTTTGAGAAGTTGCTTACAAAGGAAAAGTTCAGTGAATACCTACACAGTATCAAAGCCAGAGCTTTACTTTATAACTAGGCACAGTTCAAAGCTTTTAAATTTGTATGCATTTTGCAAAAGAAAAATGTCAAAGATTTACACAAAAATGTAGAATATTTTCATCTACATATATTTATTTACTTAGGTATTGATATATATTTATATATTCATGTACATGTATATGTGCATTTATATATGTGCATATATATACACACTTGTATGTATGCGTATTTTTTCTGACTATTCAAAATAGAAATACCCATGGACCAAGAATATCCAGAAAGATTAAAATCTGGATTTGAATACAGGTGACAGATTTCTGACACAAAATAAGAATTTTATGTTTTAACATGTATTTCAAAGAAATCCTTACTTCAATGTAATGACTTATAACTCTGGAAGGGATGCACTGGAATATCTCCAGGTTACATCAGTATTCTTTGCTTTTACTAATGTCCTTCATTTTCTTTCCAGTTCCAAACCCTAGAAAGTCAGTTAGCATGACAACCTGAAACTCAGATCAAATAGCCATTTGGTTTCTTCCAAGCTATCACCGAATATGCATTTGTCATTTAGACATTTCTCCTTAAAACATTAGTTAGCAGAGATTTCCTAAGAGATTTTTCCTTCAAGCACGCAACATTCAATTGGCAGCCCACAATACTTTAAAATAAAGCTCTTATGAGTTTTGCTGCCTAAACCTAATCCTGCAGACTATTGCATGCTTGAATATATGTCCTAAATATGTAAACGTTTGGCTTGTGGGTTTGCAAAATCAGGGACAAATTTTGCAGATATATATAATATATTATACCTCCACTAATTCCAAATATTATACTACCAACGCAAACGATCCTGTCTTTATTTACAGGTTCCTTGACACTTAGAAAAAGTCACCTTTGATATTTTAAATTTGTAGCACTTTCCTCCTAATCTCAAGCCAATTTTTATTAAGATAATTTATATCCTTTCAAAGTCAGGTTAAACAGCCTTAATTAAAAGTCTTCCTTAATTGCATTTAAGACAAATTAATAATTAGATACCTTTCGCGTAGAAGTTAATGCTTTTCTGGTTTAACAAACTGAGAACAAATACCTCATTTTGCAATAGATATTCCACTTGACCTCTGTATTTCATAATAAGTGAAACAAGGTTTCGTCTAGAAATCGGAAAAAAGAAAACAACATCAAGTTAATAACAATTGGATAAAGAGAACAGGTTTGCTCCCCCACCGCGCATCCCCCCTTCTATAAATTGGGAGTAGTTTAATTGACAGTGATTTTATGTTGGTATGAAATAAGGACAAGTGCTTATGTAGATGTCATGTAATTGAGCCTGGATCTCCATGGTTTTTTGGTAGTCATTTGCCACAAAGCATAGATGTAAAAATCTTCTACTTAGACGTGGAGGATACATGTTTCCCAAGTGAAAGAACTCCAGTAAGTGATTTGCTATTTCAGTGTCTATTGAACTCCAAATGCCATTTATTTTACTCTTTAAGGTTAAGCAAGCGCTTAAATATTACCTTGAAGAAGGATGGACTTAACTACATGCTACAACGCCTTCTTTCTCAAACACTTCACAGGCTAAAGCTGCAGAAAATCAGGCAAAACATGTGGAAAAGCTCTACGTTTCCAAAGTCCGTACTAAGTCACAAGTATAAAAAATGTATATTACAAAAAGGGACACCATTGCTACATAATTCATTAAACTTTATTTTTTTACAGTTCTGAAGTTTATATGCTCAAACTGTTTCAGCAACTACCTTTTCCATAGTATTACAGAAGCCATGAATTTGTTTTACTTCTGTAGATAGACATATAACACTCTGTAGTCCCATGCCTTTGTCATGCTACAGAAGTTACCATAAAGTTTGTACAGGCAGCTTGCTGTGCCTTAGCAAAGCTTCACTAAATTACTTAGGATTATGAACAGGGGTATATACCGCTCTACACTGAACTCCAGGACTGACACTTCAGCTGTAGATCTCACTATTTTAGAATCACAGGCTCCAAGTGCTATCCCCAACAGATAACCAGAATCAGGGTTTTGCTTTTAAGAAGCATTTGTGTAATTTTCTGTGTTTCAAGCACAGTGAAATTCTAGCCATCATTTATTTGTCAGCCAGAACAAAACAAAAAAGTTGTCTATGAGACCATGGCTAAGGTTGTTATACACAGGAATACCTTCCTTTTCCTTTGACAGCCTCCTCTGTAGGACCAAATCTTCAGGAAAGGGTTCAGAAACTTAATTCCCGCTTCCACACCCTGCCCAGCCTACTGGTTGGTAAAATGGACACATTATTGCCTTGATGGTCCTCAGTGGTAGTTAGGGTTTCCCTGTGCTTTTATGAAAAGGTGGAAATTTCAATTTATATTCTTTCTTCGGTGTTTATTTGTTTTACTCTATCACTTTATCCTTGACTTTTTTTTCCTCTTATATTTCCCACTGACCCTTTGTATCAGAGTTCTCTCTCTTCAGAAGGCTTAGAAGGAATTTCCCCCCCCCATTGCAGTCTGGAAGCTGAAAGCCACAAAAGTATTTTGATTGTTTCAGAGCAAATGGACTATTGTTTACAGAGAAATTGTTTGTGTCCTCATGTATCTTAGCTGGGCTAACTGAGCAATCAGAGATTAGAGTTACAACTACGGTCCAAAGTACAGTTTTCATGGTATGTGGTTAGACTTTCATTATATATATTGTATGGTTAGACTTTCATTATATATATTGCATGGCAAGAGAAGGAAAGAGAGTCATTGCACTGAAATCATCATATACAGAACAGAGAAATGTTAGGTGGCCTTCCCTGTGCTAATACCAGAGTGCATTTCCCCATAGTCGCCTACTATTCACCTCCTCCTACAGATGGTTTTGCCTTTACAGCTTTTTATTTCCAATCTGCATGAGCCTTATCTAGCCAGGCAGTTTGTGTATTGAGTAGCTGTCTGGCAATTCCTCCTGTAATCCTGTTAAATCATAGCTAATACATGTTGTCGCTCTGCTTTGACCAAGTCTCCAGGCATAACATCTTTTTCATAGCATTATCCAGCTCAAAAGTAGTTCTGAACATATGAGCTTGCCTTGTTGCCTTGATGCATACAGATAAGCATGTTTATTAGCATGCTTGGCCTAAATTCAGGTTTCAGAATAATTTCGTAAGTTGTAATACTTGTTCAAAAAATCAGCATATTTTCCATCAGTTTATTCTGCCCTAGAGAATTTTCTGTATAAAGTAGCCATAATTTTACGTAATTAATAGGAAACAGATCCAGCAACTTGTAACAGTGATCAAAATACCTCTACTGATGCTATGCTGAATCTTTGGCTGCTAGATAACTAATAATGCCCATATGTTATCACATAGACATACTTCATACTTGTACATCTTTGATAGCTGTGTATAAATATGGCAATGCTAACTAACCCATGAACATTCAGTGTTTCTTTGACATTGAGGAAATTTTTGGAAATTTAGCAAGGCAATATGGTACAATAGTTTTGAAAAGAAAAGAAAAATGAAAAGTACAAACAACTTGAGAGTGTCAGTCTTAGATCCCAGCTGGTCTACATGGGAGGAAGACAACAAGTATATAGCATATACTTACAGCATTCATTTTTCAGTTTCCTGGCAGCAGCATCTACTGTGGAGCAATGCTAGGTTTCCTTTCTAAAATGGTGTTTATCACCATGCTAACTAACTAAGCCGTGCCTAACTGCATGGATCAGACTAGCCATCATGTTATAGTTACTGGCACCTCAGTGTCAGAGATTATGGGCTAATGGACTGCAGTTCTTCTGATGCATTCATTGATTTACATTGTGTTTGGTTTTCAAGCTATGAAAATCAGTGTGTGAAGCAATGTAGGGGCTGCTGGTTTTGTTTCACATTTGCCTGTGAGACCAAATCCGATTATTACAGGGGTAAGGTTCCAGTTCATTCTTCTTCCTTCATCTCAAGCCAGTTCAAACAGTTCTTTTTCCTTCTCTGCTGGATCTAAGCAGACTGAGAATCTCAATCAACACGTTCTCTAAAACACAAATGTTTGTGTGCTACAATCAGAAATATAACTACAGTACATGCAGACAACCCTGAGCATTATTTTATTTAGCTAATCTAAATACTCACAGCTGTGAAGACACAGCAATATGGGAAAGTAATATGCTGGCCTTCCTAGGTGCCAGGCAGATTTGCACAGCCTGTGTTGAGCCCATTCTACTGCATCTCCATTCCACTGCATCCATCTACTTCATCTCTATTACAGCCCTAGCTAGATATAGAATTGAGGAATTATAACATGTCACAAACATACATCCCAGTGCAGAATAAGCACAAAGATGTTGTTGCATGTCATGTTAGAAAAAGCTGTTATGACTAGGTATGGTATTATTGACTGGCCTACTCACAAAAAAATACTAGGGTGACGTTGCTTACAAGAATAAGGGCTTTTCTTCACTGTATGGCTCACCTTATAATTTTGGTGGTGCTTCAAATCTAAGTTCCTTCTCAACATAATTGTGCCAGTGCTTTCAGCTCAAACTAGTTGCCTCTAATGGGGAAAAAGAATACGGGAACACTGCTGAAGAAGTTTGATCCAGGGAGTGATTTTTTGAACCCTAAGAAGTACATGAAGGCTTGTGTTCACAATACTTGGAGTAGCCAGTTAGATAGAACCAGCTGTGCACCCTGTGTAGCACCAAGTGGGAGCCTACCCCAGCCCCCCTACAACTCTACAGTGCTACTAAGACACGTAGGTTTTTTATTCATTAAAAAGCGGGAGTTCAGTTCAAAATGTCCAACATAACATGAGGCAGTCTGCCATGGCGGTATTTCCATACCATGACATGGAAGGTATGTAATGCACATCCTGGAGCAAGCCTTAAGTACAACACTGGAAGACTGCATATGTGCAAGGAGTCTAGTGTGGTGCTGTCTCACGGACATGACCTCCAGGAAGCAGTGCCTGGAATGAACTAGGAAGTGGATGAGGATCAGGTTAGAGAATACTTAAACTGGACATACTTAAGTCCGTGGGCCCTCATGGTATGCACCCACAAATGCTGAGGGAGCTGGCTGATGTCATTGTGAGGCCACCCTTGATAATCTTTGAACAAACACGATTGGAAGAAGTGCCTGAAGATTGGAGGAAAGCAAATGTCACTCCCATCTTCAAGAAGGAGGACCCAGAGAACCACAGGCTGATCAGCCTCACCTTGAATCCTATGAGGGTGATGGAGCAACTAATCTTGAGAACCATTTCCAGGCACATGAACTACAAGAAGGTGATAGAGAGTAGTCAGAATGGATTCCCCAAGGGAAAGTTGTGCTTGACCAATGTGATAACCTTCCGTTATGAAATCATAGGGTTTTGACACTGTCACCCATAACAACCTCATAGAGAAGCTAATAAACTATGGGCTGAATGGGCAGACAGTGAGGTGGACTGAAAACTGGCTGAATGGCTGGGCCCAGAAGGTGGTGATCAGTGGCACAAAGTCTAGTTGGAAGCTGGTAACTACCAGTGTACCTCAGGAGTCAGTCCTGGGTCCAGTACTGTTTAACATCTTCCTTAACGATCTGGATGATCGGATAGAGTGTACCCTCAGCAAGTTTGCTGATGACACAAAACTGGGAAGAGTGGCTTATACACCAAAGGGTTGTACTGCCATCCAGAGGGACCTCAACAGGCTGGAGAAATGGGCTGGCAGGAACCTCATGAAGGTCAGCAGAAGGAATTGCAAAGTCCTGCACCTGGGGAGGAATAACGCCATGCACAGCACATGCTGGGGGCTGACTGTCCGGAAAGTAGCTTTGCAGAAAAGGTCCTGGAGTCCTCGTGGACAGGAAGCTGAACATGAACCAGCAATGTGCCCTTGCAGCAAAAAAGGCTAAAGGTGGCTAAAGGTATCCTAGGCTGCATTAGGAGGAGTATTACCAAAGGTTGAGGGAGGTGATCTTTCCACTCTTACTCAGCACTGGTGATGCCACACCTGGAGTACTGTGTCCAGTTCCAGGCTCCTCAGTACGAGACATGGATGTACTGGAGAGAATCCAACAAAGGGCCACTAAGATGATGGAGGGACTGGAGCATCCCTCCCATA
>NW_009230055.1:8380-10497 GCF_000690835.1 Fulmarus glacialis
ACTGTTTAGCCTAGAGAAAAGAAAGCTCAGGGGGGATCTTCTTGATGTATATAAACACATAAAGGGAGGGTATAAAGATGATGGAGCCAGGCTCTCTTCAGTGGTGCCAGGGGACAGGACAAGAGGCAATGGGCCCAAACTGAAACACAGGAGGTACCGAGGGTGGCTGAGCACTGGCACAAATTGCCCAGAGAGGTTATGGAGTCTCCCTCCTCGGAGATATTCAGAAACCATCTGGACACAGTCCTGGGTAAGCCGGGCTGTGTCCAGACATTACTTAATTAGGACTTATACAAAGAAATACCTACTCTTGCCTGTTTTGAATCTGCTACTTTCACTTCATGCTCCCTTTATCCTGCATTCAAAGATACAGTAAATGATCCTTTTCTGCAGACATTCTTTGTGCTTCTCAATTTCATAGACTTGTCATCTATAAAATACCCATCTTCTATTACCTCTTCATCAGGATGAAGAATATTGTTACTTATTTGTTTTTCATATGGAAGGCATTGCATTCCTCTGAGCATATTTGCTGCCCTTCTCTTCACTTTTTCAAGTTCTATTATATCATATTTGAAATGGGAGAAGCAGAACTGCTGGCTGTATTCAAGATTAATGAACACCCTACACTGATACTGTGGCATAATATTGTTTTTTGGTTTTTCATTTCTTTCATAACAATTCCCAACATTTGTTTTATCTTTTTTGCAGCTGCTGTGCACCAAGCTGACATTCAGAACTATTTATTATAACCCCAAGAACTCACTCCTCGTGGTAAAAGTCAACTCAGGGCCTATGATTTCATATGTGAATTTAAGACCGCTTCCTCCCATCTACAGTTATCTTCTCAAAATTTCATCTGCCACTTTACCACACACTCAACTCAGCATTGTAAAATCCTTCTGCAAATCAGCACAGGCAGCTCCTGTGCACATTATGGACAGCAAACTTTTGTCACTTAGCTATTACCCCTTTTTTTCTCAGATAAGTTAGAAATGCAATTGAGAGCACAGGGCCTGACCACAGATCTTTCTGGGTAATCACTACTGGAAAATGTTTTCTCCTACCCATCAACAATCCATGGGACGAGCAGGAAATAGTGATCAAACACAGTTCATGCTTTTACTTTTTCAATATTTACTGAACTCGTGGTTGAAGAAAGAAAGTATTTATTGCCTGTGCTATCAGTTATTCATTGCCCTACAGTATCAGAGGGAATTTTGCAGACCATAGTTGATTTGCAGCTCAACATCTTTTATCACACATCCCCTCTGAAGACTCTCTTTGCAATGGAAAAGGCCACACACTTTACATCACCAGAAATAAAATAGTCAATAAGTAGTGTGTGTATAGACTGCATGCTTGGTTTGATCTCTTTATAGCAAGGACCAGAATGGAAATTTGGGCCATGCTCCTAGGAAACCAGATGGGTCCTCAGTAAGCACCAGATATTCACCTTGAACAAGTCACTACCTCTCTGTTTTCCTCCATCTGGTAAATGACAGGTGTGGCATTTACCATTCTTGGCAAAGTACTTTATAACACATTGATGAAAAACTTTACAAAAAGTGTTAACAGCTTCTTTATCTAAATGCATGAAACGGAACACAATGAAAGTTGAATGAGGAATCTATCTCATTTAGTGCTTGTCCATGGTAGGTTAGCTTTAGAGTCAGATGTGCTTTGAGTGCCAAGTTAAAAACTTGTCATAGCCAGCCTCCATTAAAAAATAAAATAAAATAAAACATCACTCAGCTGTGAAAACACAGGCATAATGAAGAGCAAATCTATTATTTTTACAGTATTTACTCTTTAAAAATCTCTGAGAGCAATGCACATGTGAAAATGATGACTCCTTCAATCTTGGGAATCTTTGGGAAGCATGAAAGCTCTAATGAAACCTTCAATGACATGAAAGGCAGAGAATGGGGAAAAATTACACAGATCTATTAACGATTATTGATATTGCTAAGCAATCAATAAGGTCTGAAAAGAAGAGTCTAAAACACTGAACCAATTTTCTCTCTCTGGTATCATTCCTGTCCCCAGTAGGTCTCAGAATTGTCCTTTGAGGCCAGGAGGCTCACTACAAATATAGAATCATAGAATCATTAAGG
>NW_009230056.1:0-296 GCF_000690835.1 Fulmarus glacialis
GTTTTTTCCAGTCGCCTCCCCAAAAGGAGCCTGCTAGTGGTGGGCACTGCCTTCCTCCTGGCGAGGGCTGGTGGGGAAAGACCAGACCTGTGTGAGTCAGGCCCGGGAGAGGTTTGCTCGCCCTGCTCAGGGTCAACGGTGCCTTCTTCCCCCTGCCAGAGTGATGTGTGGTGCCTCGAAAAAATTGCGTTACGCGATGTCACAGTGCCTGTTCGAGCTGCTCAATGAGAAGGAGCCATGCTGGGAGGTCTCTGCCATGGCGTTCCTTGTCGAGGTGAGTGTGATGGTGAGCACTG
>NW_009230056.1:465-792 GCF_000690835.1 Fulmarus glacialis
TCGTGCCCCCCTTGTGCCGGCTCTCGCTCTTCCATCGTGGCTCCTCAAAGGCCGAGGAATCAGAGGCTGCCGAGGGCTGGGAGGCACAGCGGAGCGGGCGAGTGACACGTGCCACGTGCCCCGCGGCGCAGGGCAGGGAGCCCAGGGGCTCTCTGCAGCCGCTGCTGCCTTTGGGCTCAGCTGCCTGGGATGGTGCCCGCGCCCTGTGCCGCTGGCTGGACCCAGCTGGGGTCCTGCCGGCCGGGCACCCCTGTCACTGCTCTGTGTGTTTCAGCTCCTGGCCTACCGTGGCATGAAGGTTTGGATTGACCGCATGCTGCCGCTCCC
>NW_009230056.1:834-1176 GCF_000690835.1 Fulmarus glacialis
GCCTGGTGCTCAGAGGCCTCATCGCGCTCTGCAAGAGACCCGTGATGGTGAGAAGGGGGCCGCCGGCTGAAGCCGTGCTGGCAGCTGGGTCTGGGTAAGGGGTGCTGGGTAACACAGTAGCTTGGACTTGGCTGGCCTTCGGGAGCTGTGGCAGCTGCTCCCAGTTCTCCTGCCTCCCCCGTTCACCTGGCCGAGTCCTTTGCGGCAGGCCTTTGGCTTCTGAGCCCCGAGGCAGCAGCGTGCGGTCAAACTGCCAGAGCGGTTTTGGCAGTGCAGCCTTTTATGGCTTCACAACAACACAACATCGTCTTCCACACAGGCCAAGAGAATGGAATTCCTGCT
>NW_009230056.1:1566-1861 GCF_000690835.1 Fulmarus glacialis
GCTCTTCCACTTGCACGATGAGAACCAGCGCGTGGCAGAGGTGAGGATTTCTGGCCTGCTGGTGTCCCTGTGGGAGGTGGCTCGGCTGCCTCCTGCCCTGGCACCTCGCGGACTGCAGCGCTCCAGCCTCCTCCTGGCCTCGGCTACAGAGCGGCAGCTCTGGGCAACCTCTGTCCCGCTGCCCTGGCAGCACCAGGTGCCCAACATGGGGGTTGCCCCATTCGTACGCCCGGGCACCGAACCTGCTGACGGACACGTTCCCCAGCTGCTGCGTCTTCCCACCCGGGGCCAGGAA
>NW_009230057.1:0-7351 GCF_000690835.1 Fulmarus glacialis
CCTCTCCTCTCCTCTCCTCTCTTTTTCCATTTGCAGTTGATTCCATGTAATTCTATGATTGGCAACTAATTCTACATAATTATTGTTTGGGACTGCTGAATTCACTGTAGCTCTAGCTTGTGGCTGTGAGCTGGAGTTTAAGGCTATGTTTGCAAAGACAAAGAACACTTGAAAATCTGTGAATATGAGTTCAGCTGGCAGAGTAATAACCAAAATTTGCATTTGAAGATGAGCATTTTAAAATCTCTTTAGCCAAGCCTGGGCAGTATAATTTTACTGAGTTATAGAGGAAACAGAAAATCCCATTCTTCCTCTCTTCTAGAGTGCTTTGAATTCTGTGTAGACAGTAAATAATATTGTTTTCATTTAGACGAGGAAACTGAGTTTTAGAAAATGAAGGCCAAAAAAAGTATATCAATGTTTGCATCATCATTTCCCTAATCAAGCCAACAGCAGACCTGACAAAGTTCTGTAAGGAGCTTGTTATCAATTCCTTCCCGGCTCTGTGTACCTGGATTCAGTTGTTATAAAAAAGCTATGGTGGGACCTCAGGTTGGCTACAGCTTTGAGATGGATATGGCTGGATCTTCTCCCATAGTAAGCACACCCAAAAGACCAAACGTCCTTTAAATGCAGATGAGGTGTGACTTGCAGTTTACTTTGTGAATAAAGAAAACTCCAAATGATTAAGTCAGAACAGAAACAAAAGCTGCTTCCAGCTCACTCTTCCAGGCCCACTGTGTCTTTAGAAAAGTCCCTTGCTTGTACATTTGGAGTCAGGTTGTGGAGCTGTAGTGAACCCTGAGCAGCATTGACTCTGGTCCAAAAGAGTTCATTTTTCCTTCATCTGTGTGTCCTGGCTAATACGTTCCTGGTTGCTTCTGACAGGCGTACATGACCTGCAGGTTTCAAGAGCTGCGGAACTGCGACTTCCTCTCTCATGTGACTGCCACATTTGAAGTGTGGTGCTTGCCCTGAACAGGCTCTGTTGCTACAAAAAAGAAGAAGGGAAGATATGTGTTGTCTATGTCTGCTTTGCCCTTTCTTCAGAGAGTGACATAGCCCTCAGTGAAAACAAGCCATTCATACCTATCATCTGTCTCACGTGATAAAAGGAAAAACTGAAGAAGCCAGTGGACAAAACAGCTCTTCCCTGGGAAATCTACAGGGCAGAGTTGAAGTGTTTGTGACTTCTTGTCATAAGGATTGTGCCGGAAAAACAATGCCTCTGTTCAGACCTTCCTGCTGCCTGCCCTGCTCTCCCCAGCCCAAGAGAGCGTGGGTTTTTCCCCGAGGTAGTGTCTGCATCTATACAGAACACAGTTCTATCATTATGTCTGAGGAAAATGGCACATAAGTAGATATTAAAAAGGGGAATATAAAAAATCCTCTAGAATTTATGGACTGGGAATATCTATTCTTCATCATAATCTCTAATTTCTATTTTTAAATGATCTATACCAAAACTTCCAATAGGACATTGCAGTCATGATGTCCTGAACAGCAGCTTTGAGAATATAAAGGCATTTGTTATAAGGGAACAGAGAGAGTAGGGAAGGGATGTGTAAGGGATAAAAGTTTAATTTGGTAAAACTTGATTGTTCTGCTCCATTTTTTTCTTACTATTGTTTTTCTGAGTGGGACAATCATGAAGTGATAGATGTCCAGGTATGTTAAACTAGACCTAACCTGTAGTTGGGCAGATATTTCTTGCAAACCTTTTGTAACAAAGAAAAGGAAATCAGGTTCTTCATGAAATCTTTTTCCTCCCAAAATGTCCTGCTGTACTGAAAATGCCAATATCTTTTTATTGGGAGATTCAAAACTTTTAACCATAATTCTTTCCCCCACTTAATAATTTTTACTTAAAAATAGCCTCCTTCTCTAAATCCTCCCACCATCTCTAAGTGTGGTGGCACCCTTTCCCCTGACAACCATTACTTCTCTGATCCAGGTCAGTCGGAGGTATGCAAATGCTGCTTTTTTCCCCAGAGCAATTCTCTGGATTTCAGTGTGCATACGTCCCCAGACAACACCATGTCACCTGCACTTGTCAACTTTTATCACCTTGAGTGCAAGACACTCAACCCTTGACAGTTCCAATGAGCAACTGCAAAAACGGAAGAGGTCTCTTCCGAACTGGCCCTAATTACTCCAAGATGTCTGAACCCTGCTCCAGATGAGTCAGCACTGGCAAAGTGCTTTGTTGAAGGAATTGACTTTCTCTCATGGCTGAACATAAAATGCCTAGGTCTGCCCACTACTCGTTGCTTTGGACGTCTCAGCAGAAACTCTGGATTTTTATTATTTTTTAAGTTTACCTTTAGTGCAGAATATCCCTTCCTTGATTGTGGGCTTTTACAGTAGCAGCCTGCACATCAGTACTGAATTGACTTGGTTGGTAGCAGAAGATACAGCACATTCATTTTTTAATGTCCTCATGCTTCATATTTAATTCTTATTATGGGGAATTTGTTTTTTCTTCCCCTTCAGCTTCTGGTCCCCATTAACACTTCCAAACTTTTCCTTCTCATTCTATTCAGCTTCGATGTAATTTCTGTTTACTGCATCTGTATTGAACACAGTTCTATCATTACGACTGGGGAAAATGGCACATGAGTAGATAATAAATCCTCCAGAATTTATGGACTGGAAATATCTGTTCTTCATCACAATCTCTAATTTAATTTTCAAATTACCTATACCAAAATTCTCAACAGCACTTTGTAGGTCACAATGTGAGCATATAAAGATCCCAGGCACACCGCATAGGCATGCTGGAGTATTTAAAATCACCTCTTTAGTAACCCTCTGCTTCATCATAATTACTCAGTGCACTGTGAAGTCTATTCCTGTTCAAAATTGGGGTGGGGGGGATATGGGAAAAAGAACAGGAATTAGCTGTGAGCCATAGGGCATTAAAGATGGCATTTTTGAAGATAAATGCACTGTTCCTCCCACAGCTAAAATTGTCGTATTTCCAAAGAAACACAGTACCTTCTATTGCACCTGGAATTCAGATCTTTCATGCGATAAAAAATAACATAGAACCAAGTAATTAAAGCCCATATGGTTGTGCATAGGCGACAAGAGGTACGAATGAAAGATGCCAAAGAGAGTTTCATTTTAATATTGCCTAAAGTTTGATTGCCTGAATTTGAACCCTTTGAAAGTTACCATTAGATTTCCTCATTACTGGTATTTTACCACCTTTTGTGAAGGAATGAGCCCTCCGTAAAGGAGCCTTGGAGTAACTGTTGCATGCAGCAGGTTTAAATTGAAGATGTTGGTGAGGTTCACTCCAAATCTGTTGTTATCACAGAGTGGTTTGTAAAGGGCATAGCAGAGAAAACATTTCATAAAGGAACATATAGAGTGAGTTACCAAGAGCAGGGATTTTCAGTTGCTGAAATGGAAGTGTTGTTAATTAACCAAACAAATGCAGAAAGGGACACTTGGATTACAACGAGACATTCACTTTATGAATAAAGTGGAACCGTTTCAGTTGAGAGGAATAGTTGATTCATTTCATGAATGGGAAGAAGTGACCAAGCTTTGGAAAGAAGGATTTAGTTTGTCTCAACTCGCCTTAGTCCCTAAAAGTCTTCAAAGGGCAAGACTGGCTGTAAAAGCCAAAATGCTCCATAAGGAGAAGATTCTTCCTGATGAGTCAAACAGAGATTCCCTGACAAACTATGTGTTAGGAAAAATTACAAGTTAGTCTACTGGCAGGAGAGGGTGACCACTTCTGATTTAATTCAAATACAAGGGGATTAAAAGTGCTTTTTCCTTCGTTTCTTCACTTAAGTCTCTGTAACTATGTTGATATTCTGTTGTGATGTTGTGAATAATTTTATTTGCATTTTTACATTAACTTGGCTTGAGTTAAGAATGATTTCACAGTAAACTGGCTAGCAAGACACGCTTCACACAGCAGCACAGTGAACCTATAAACCTGAGCACTGGGACACTAGTTACCTCCCAGAGGCACATTCCCCAGAATATCCCAAGGTTACTAGAATATATCCCACTAGGAGTGAACTAGGCAGCTAGAGAAGTGGTATCACAAACGTTAAGAGAATAATAAGCATTTTCAAATGAGTAAGGGTGTCCAGGAAAGCTTTCTGGCACTTATCAAATCACTTGGGAGCATTCTTCTCTACAAGTATTTTCCACTTTGTCATTAAAATACTGATTAACAAGACCTAGGGAAGGGAAATTTTGTATTGAGTATTCTGGCTTCTGCTGATATTCTTACAGGAACACAAAATACTGAAGAACATAGTCCTGCCCGAAGGAGACAGGGAGTTGGTGATGCACAGAAAGGAGAAGAGACTGGTAAAATTGACACAGTTCGCTGGTAAGGTCTGAGGGCTGATGTGTTTCTGGTCTTGGGGTGAGGGGTGGGGGGTTGAGCTTTGTTCAAACTTTGTGAATAAAATATTGAGAGCGATGGGATAAACTGTTCTGATAATAACCATAGTTTACAGTCTGATCAATAGTCAGGGAATCTCTGTTTGACTCATTAGAGAAAATCTTCTCCTAAACAAACACATACTCCCATTTTTAAGCTGGAGTCAGTGCATGCAAACATGATGAGGGAAGCCCCAAATTTCGATCTTTTCTACTTTAAGGGTGTCCAGATACATGACTTGCGTTCCCCCAGAGGAATGTCCAAGGCCTGATGGCTAGTAGCTGGGGTTGCAGAGTTCTGGGCTCATTGCTAATCCCTATTTATAATGTGCAAAATGGGACAGTAATAAAACAGAAACTGAAAGTATCCCATCTCTGAACTGTCACTGGTTTGATAAGTGCATCAGCTGTGGAAAAGCCAGCTTTGAATCCTTCTTCTACTTAAGGAGGCTTCAACTGGAATCCTGCAGAAAGGATTCATACCATTCTGTCTTCATCATAGACTGCAGATGTCTTCTGGCACACAGAGTGTGTGTCAGGTCAGTAATCAGAAACACACAACTTCTGAATAGAATTTTGCATTTCTATCAGGAAGGCTAAAACATTTTAATTTTTGTTTAGGTTGAATAAAATTGTGGTTTTGCCTCCACAATGAATAACAGAATTATTGATCCTTGTCATGTTGGACATGACTATGATGAGAAATATCATTAAAGTCTGCTTTCATGTGCTTCCCCGGCTTGTATACTTTTAAGTTTGCTTAGAGATGCTACAACTGGTCTGGTTTTCTTAAGATTGCCACCCAAACAGTTTTCAGCTTTCATATTATTGGTATATATTTATAGTCCCTTTTTCTAGCTAAACCACAGACCATGGCTTCCTCAAGTCAAAACAAAGGCATAGACCCACTTTCTTAGTCACCTAGCTTTTCCCCTCTTTATTTCTATCTCAAAAGGTTCTTACTGTCTCACGGAGTTTTTAAAGTTACACACATTTTAAACACAGGTATAAATACAGCAATCATAGATTAACACAACTGAATAAAATTGTATTATAATAAGTATAATCTCTTTAAATCACCATTTAGGGTCACATTTTCATTCAGTGTGAAGAAGTCTGCAAAGTGGTACCATCTAGTGATACTTAAAGGGAGAATACTTAAAATCAGTCTTCAGAGCACTAACAATACTTTAGGTGTAGTATGCATGGGGAAAAAAAGAAACACTATATTCATGGTTTTTTGAAGTATTTTTTCTTCCTGCTACCTTTATTTTCACTATCAGGAGGATAAAGAGATGTAAATTCTGGGGGGAGAGGGGAAATATTTTGTTCTCAGTTATGATCATTGTTTCTCCTAAATCTGATTTATTTAATCATAGAGGTCTAATGTTTTAAATTCAAATGGCTGCAATTCATTATTTTAAAAGTATATTTCTAGATTCCATCTTTTTGTGTCTAAATCTGAGAAATGCAACTTCATATTCGTTCAACACTATTGAAACAGAGGACTTTATCATAAATAATTGAGTTGTTCTGCATTTGAACAGCCATCTTACTAGTGAGAGAAAAAATTAGCATAAAGTTGTCCTGATGAACTACATAGGGTAAAAAAGAAGGCCATTGGTTATAAAATGACCTAATGTTCTCAATAAAAAATCATGTTTTCATTTTAAAAAAGGGTTTGGACATTTCAAATCTATTCTAATGCTATGCCTTAGGCTAATAGCACTATTAAATAATCCCCTTAATACCATACAAAAGTAACACTGAGCCTCAGTCAAGTCCTAATGGCCAAATAAAGGAATGATGGTTTTTAAGCCTACGGTGTGCAGCCTCAGTGCAGTGACTCTTTCTTTTGTCTCATGGAAGAAAATGAACAAATACCTCAACACACTTCAGCAGTAGCTAAGGAAGATAAGTGACATCATGTGGTTTAACCATGTGGCTGCGACTTCTGGTTCAGAAGACCATCAGGTTCTTGTATGAAGGACTTCAAGGTCAAATGCCCTTTGACTTCCATGGTCTGTCACCAAGCCTATATGAACAAGGCCCTGACTATGATTGTTCCTGATCTACTGGTATTTTCATTATGAAAGGAGCATTGTTGTGAATAGGCTATTGAAAATGCAGTTTTATTTTTTAAGTGTTTTGTATAGCCTTCTGAGAAATTGTGTGATAGTAAATGTATGCTCTTTCTGCACTACTTTCTCATGCGCTTGGTAAGATATGTACAACATTCTGGAAGAGAATATTCTTTGGTGGTTTTATTTTTTTGCCAAAGATGATGGTTTGAGGCAAAGGTGAGGCCACCCCTCTGTAGGGACCCGTGAGCAGTTACTGCAACCCTGGACTAAAGAAATGCCCAGTTCTTGGGCACTCACCTACCCCTATCCCATCACCAAAGTTCAGGGAAGAAATAACAAAGAAAGGGAGTGGAGAATGATGACTTAAAGATGCAGAAAACTAAACAGGCCTCCATCCCCCTGCTCTGCCTTCCCCAACCTTGCCTTTCACATCCAGCCCGCAGAGGAAATGCTGCAACTCCTGACACCTCTGAAGCTGTGGCATCTGCAGAGGTGGGTGCTGCCCATGCAGCAGCCTCTGTGTATCCCAACCAGCACTTCTCAGGCACTGCTAAACACTGCATCTGGACTGTTGTCTGATTTCCCTCATTTTCCCTTAGAGGGCTGCTAGCTGCTCCTGCGCAGGTGAGGGAGTCATGCTTGCCAGTCTTTTGGGAGAGAAGGAAAGGTGAGGTGAGGGCTGGAGAAGTCGACACAGTCTAGGCAGTCTTGGAGGCTGATTTTTATGGAGAAGCACGAACATGTTTTACCTCTGCCCGTGATTTTTATTGCACCAGGACAAAAGAAAGGCTTTTGCAGAAGACTGTAGATATGTTGGCCAAACTATTTACCGATGATTTATTTATCACTCTTTC
>NW_009230057.1:7382-40950 GCF_000690835.1 Fulmarus glacialis
TAATTGCTACCTTAGCAGATGGGGCAAGAAGTTTACAGGGTAGCAAGTTATGTAGCCAGCCTTGTCTGGGTAGGAGAGAGGAAAAGGAATAACTTTAATCCAGGTTTTGTTAGCACTTACTAATTCTCACTCTCACTTAGAAGCACTGTTACTTGCTAACACAGAAGATAAAACTCTGGGGTGTTGTGTTTATTTTAAGTATGATTTTATTCCTAAATAGATTTTTGGCAACCTGTGAAGGAGAAGGTGAAATGGGTGAGGTAGAGGAGTTGCTGTTGTCTTGCAGATGTTCCTGAAAGAATAGCACAAAACAGTGGAAGACACCAGCCTGGAGCTGTGACTACATGGGCAGAAAAACTTGAACTATTTGTCAGAGTCCTGTTTCCTCTTTCACTTGGGGACTCCTTTCTGCTGCTTCCATTTTCCTTGCATTAAATGTTCATGATACCATGTGCTGAGCTAGATCAGATAAATCATCAGGCAGAAAATTAACCCCATTTAATTAAAAAAAAAAAATATTGAAAAGCTAAAAAAGAAATTATTAGCCTGGTCCTAGTAAATCAGCAGGATCAGCTGTGCAAATGTTGGTGCAAGGGAAAAAGAAGGAAAGAGACAATGTGTCAACTCTTTTCAGCAGCAGTTTAAATCTGGGTTCGTTTAAATTGTGTAAGTTTGACCTAATTTGGACTATTGCACATTATGTTCAGGCTTGAGATGAGATTTCTGTGCTCAGATTTTAGACTTCTGGGTGGGATTCCGTGGGTGCTCGTGCCCAGGGTTCAGGTTTAACAAAGGGAACAGGATAGCTTTAGGCCCAAGTCCTAATGGGGACTTATGCAATGTAAAAATTCCCCTTATCATCGCCCTCAGCAAATGTTTTCTTTTGATTTTGCTGGTACTTGAGCAACTGCTTAAGCATTTTACTAAGGAAAGCTTAGTTTTTAAGGCTGCTATTGCACACCAGAAAACTGCAGTTATATGCTAACAGGGCAATGTAATTATTCGTGGTTGGAACTTTATCGTAGAATAATAAAATACTTTAGGCTTTAGGTCATCTACCTTGTCCATCTCCCTGATCAAAGCAGGGCCAACCCCAAAGATACGTCCATTAGTCACAACATTTTGGTTTCATTTCCTTACTATTCATTTGTTATAAATTAGATTATTTTCTTACAAGTCTATCTTTACTTTATATAAGTGAAATTAAAACTGAGGTTTCAGTCCCCATGTTGCTCTAGTAATATGGTACCCTTCTGCTCCAAGAACCATGCGCAACAGGCAAACCACAACAAACATTCACTATGGAAGTATCCTGTCAGCTGAGTGACAGACATGTTGTGAAAATAATGACCAGACAGAGAACCCCTGAATAGTGACTCCTACTGTGCAAATTAACCATCTCTATAAAGCATTGAGAGAGTCTGAGGGGTTCTCTTTGCATCCTTTCTTTAGCAGCTCTGCTTTGCTTTCTGCTGCAGTACTGCACTCTTGATGTCCACTTATTGCAGGACACTGCAGTTCACAAACCTGACTGTTAAAACTGAATAGAGGTTTAAACTGACTGGGATTTTTTAAAAACGTTTTGGTGAAAAATATTGATTCATATAAAACAACTCCTTTTACAAGAACACAGCAGGATCAATGACATTTTCTTTGGAAGGAGTTTCTTCTCATCCTCAGGCTGATCCAAAGCTGAGACTTCTGGTAACACCAGCTGCCACAAACTCACACAATGCCAGTCCCCGCCATCTCCAGATTCTGCTGAGTTGTCCAGTTCTGGGAGAGGAAGGACTGAAAACTGAGTCCTTCCTGCCCTGATGGGACATTTTCTTTGATAGGAAGAAAACCTCAAGTCTTTCTTCTTTTTTATTTGGGATATGAAAGCAAGAGGCAGTAATTTTTCCAGACCTGACTATTTTTACTAGAGAAATACTGCTTTCAGTTATAAATGGAAAACTTTGAAAGCTTACATAGTTGTTCTCACTCAGGATCGCAACTTTTGTTACTTTTCAGTTCCACGGAAAAACGTTAGGGTTTCCAGTAATCTTAGCATGCAGGCTCTGGACATAACTTCGTAGTACTAGTAAGACTTTTTTTCCTTCAGTCTTTTCTAATACATATATTTCATGTTCAGATTCATATTACAGTGGATTTCAACAGATTCTTATTTTGAAACTCAATTTTAATACATCCTCTCCAAATACTAGCTAGTGACAAATTGAGTCTTGTGTTATTCTGTTGAGGGCTTCTGTATTTGCATTCATGGGAACATTTTTTTTTCTGGAACTGGAGCTGCAAATGTATGCAGATTTGATATGTAGGGTATCAAATCCCTTTATCAAAGAAATCAGTGAGGTTTTATTTACAGTCCTACATGACAGTATATCAAAAGACCATCAAGAGAAAACATGGTGAAAAGGTTAGCTTCTCTATGAGGTAGTTTACTTGCAATGCCTTTCTGACAGGGAATTCTAAATATCTTCTTACAAATAAACATAGCTAAGAAAATATTGAAGGCTTGGACAGTTAAACTTGTAAACCAGTTGGATTTGAGTGCAGCGAAGAATTCTGACAGTATTTTGATTTCTGTTCCTCTAAGAGCGTAGTAAATGTGTCAAATCTGACACATATTCTCTATCAGGATAAAACTTCAAGGGTATATTACAGGCTTCGGACTCTCACATTCTCAGCTTTTTTCTAAAGAGGCTTGAAAGTGCTGTCCAGGCTAGGGGCATTTTTTATCAGTAACCTGGAGTTTCTGAAAAATGAGAGAGGTAATAGTCACAGAAAAGCTTCACCTTTTGATCCTTGCTTCCGTTCTGTCTCAATTCTTGTTCCGCTAACCTTAAATTTCAATGTGAAATTCAGAATTTAAAAAGAGGAGGAACAGCCTCCTGGAAAAAATATTTGAAATTCAAGCAATCCAAAGCCACCTGACTTCCCTTAGTTTTCCTTAGTATTAGCACACAGATTTGGCAGGAGTATCTTTCAGTGTCAGGCCTCCACTCTGCAGAAGCGGTCTTGACACCACTGCTACCAGTGGAGCATCCCGTGGCACCAGATCCACCCCTGTGGATTAGTGTCAGGATCACAGGGACAAAGGAAGCTGCTCCCTGTCACCACCTTCACTGCCAGGGAGTTACTTCGTCATATTTCTGTGGGCTCTGATTGAGTCTGCAAGGCAGCTCAATGAATAGTTGAAGTGTATCTGAAAGTTCCTGACTTGAAAAGTACATCCAGTCTTTCCCTTAAGTGCACGGGCTGCCTTAAGGGACTAAGAAACCACTTACATTTCAATGCCTGACAAAAATAGTCATGACACATGGGAAAAGGAAGCCTACGAAAGGAATAACATTGTAGTTCTGGTTCCTGCGCTTACAGCCATGTGCCATATTCAGTGCTACTGTGCAGAATGACAAAATGCTGCTCTCTGGTGAAAAGGTCAAGTGCTATGCAGGTTTTTTTCAATAAGAGAGACAAAAGAAGCTTTCTTTAATAGTTTCCATAGCTGAAGCCTTTTTGCTGCACCAAACAGCATGCTAATGTAGTTACAGTAGTTACTTGCTTGGCATACTATTCGGTCTGTTATTGCAATGGAGTACTACAGTATTTCTGTAATAAGGAGATGGAAGTATTTGAGTTTACCCTCAGATATTTTAAGGTCAACACTTACAGCATATTTCCATCAACAACACAAGGAACTATGCCTCACTCCAGGAGTCAGCACTTGTTCTTTACATTTTTACATTCTTTGAATAAGCCAGGGAGGAAAATAACCAACACACCTACCCAGCATAAATCAAAGCTGCCAATGGGTGAGCTGAACTCATATTTCAATTTCATGTAAGTTTTATGCAAATATTTGGTTTGCTTTTAAATAAAACACAAGCAGGTACTGTTGGAATGGCTAGCAGCCCTTCATGAAAGACACACCTTCAACAGTATTTATTACAGCAAAGTTTGGTTGTTAGCTGAGATCTGTCAAGGGTTTTGACAATACCCCCACTAAATTTAGAAGGTAGGCCTTTGACTGTAGGACAGGAAGGTCATCCCGCCTCTGACTGTGAAATGTGTCCCACTGCTGAGAGCCAGCCAAAAAAGGGCTGTACATCCCTAATTCAACATTGCATTCTTGACCCTTGTTCAACAGAGCTAAATATGAGTTCAAGTGCCTTTGACATGATATGCCTTGCTTAAAAGGCATATGCTGAAATGCTTTGTTTAGTGCATTTGTCTAAATGCTTACAGGAGTAATGTGAAAATATGTTTTTGAGGACTAGAGGTATGACACCAGGATCAAAATCAACTCAGTATTTTCTCAGGGCTTACTCTCAGAGGATTTGGGTATATCCTAGGTATCTATTTACTTCAGGAAGTTGAAACAGGAACTTCCAGGCCAGAGCAACAAGTTATGATTGGTTTGAGACTTCCAGACACAAAATATCTATTTCAGTTTCTCAAGTGAAAGTTGTTACCAAAACAAAATTTTGCAGAGATTCTGATCTGACAGTTTGGCAGTTCGCTTAGAGCTGGTGAAAAGACTTTCCTGATCTCAACAGACACTTTATTGTGTCTCAAACATACCCTTATTATATGTCATATTATATATTATCAAGACTAATGTACTTTGAATCATAAAGTTACCAGTTTCATCATGGGGATAAGTAGAAAAGAACTTCTCTTGATGGGTACCTCTGGCTAGAAAAAGAAAGTAAAGTTAGCATGGAATTAGCTAATTCCAGCTATTATTTACTGAAGCAAAAATTCTCTGCAAGATCTAGGTATATGGCATATAACTCCCATTCTAGGACTAGCAACTTTTGTAAATCACTAACTCACAAAAATTTCTCTGCCCCTGATGCTCTTGAGGACTTCAACTCCCAAAGTAGTAAAAGATCATGATTCCTTGTATTTTTGCCAGGTCAGTCATGGAATGGAGACATGGTTTATGGACATAAACCTAGTGGTTTAGATTTTGCTTAATACAAAGAGTATTCCTGCAAGAAAGCTGACTTTTGTGCTCCATTTCTTAAAAACTGAAAAATGAGATTTTTGAGATTTCCTGAATTAGTTGCTGGGACTCGTCTTATCCTTATTCATTATATGAAAACACTTGACTGGAACCTACTTAGAATTCTCTGTCTGTAATCACTGTAAAAAAATATTTTTGATGGTCTTATTCATCATGGTGAGAAAGTCCAGTATTCCAGCAGTGCATACCTCCAGGCAGAGCCTGAAGGCATAAAGACAAGCAGAAATGAAAGCATCTTCATTCCTATAAATATTTCATCATATCTCCTAAGAGGTATTGGCTAGCAACATATCATGAAGTTTTATCCCTTTTAAAACTTTATCTGCATTGGTCAGTATAACTTGGAATGTGCTTGCTGATTAAAATATACACCCAACTTCTTAAAAATGTTTCAGTTAGTCACCTAAAAATGTCATGTGCCAATAAGCTGCACTGTTTGATAGTGAACAAAGGAAAATATTTATTTTCTACTGCAAATTTTAATTTTTCTACCTGCAAATATTAATTAATTTTTTCTCTCTGCAAATATGATTAAATCAATGTATAGACATTGGGATTTCCCCCACCCCCACCCCACCCCAAATGCTGGAACAAGTGGTGCAGAGGTGTAGAATATCCGTCCTTGGAGATACTCAAGACTGACCTGGAGAACACTCTGAGAAACCTTTTCTAAGTTGACCCTGATTTGTTTGGGCAATTGGAGCTCCAAATACCCCTTCTGATCTATATTACTGTACAGTTCTCTAAATTTACCTTAAAAAAACCCCCAAAAAACAAAAAAAAAAAACCAAAAAACTGGTACCTATGTAGGAAATAGAAATAACGACTTCACTGTCCCATTATAGGGTTGACTAGGGGTGATAGACCTAGACACATACTCCTAATGCACTGCAGGTCATTTTTGAGGCAGGCATGTGTTAGCAATTCTGAACACAGAGTGAGGTGCAAGATGCACTGCAAAAATGATGGGTTTGGAGATGGTTCTCTCATGTTTGGAGAAAGTGTCTTCACCAGTGCTCTACTGAGTCTACATATTTTTATGTAGGCCATAATGGCTCAGACTTCTTTACAAAAGGTACCAGTTAGAAGTAAAGTAGGCCATATCCTGAAGGCACAGGAATCTGCTTTCCTGTGATCATGTTCCTGGACCTGAGGCTGTTCTTCCACATTAGCCCCATCCCTCCCACATTTACCTAACGTTAGTCCCTACCTTGTTCCCCAACTGTTGCACTAGACATGCTGTTGCTGGGCAGAGTCAACCATGTGCCAATTAACTAGTCAGCAAGTAGCATGCCACAACATCCTCTTCCTTAGGGGAAGCCACTGATTTTCTTTGGACCTTTCCCCTGCTTTCCAATTTGATGGAAATTGGTCCAGAGTTTCAATAGCTTAATAGCTAAATAGTGCCAAGCATGAAGTCGTGCCCTACTTACAACAGCAGACCAGAAACTTTTTAGCAAAACATGTTTTGCTAAAAAATGCCAACTCATTGCAGTCCCTGCTTTTCAGGAAAGTGCACCACTTGTGAAAAAAAACTGTACGAAGAGAAGACTTGCAGCTTCAAAGACAGTATGGACCCTAGGTGAGCAGACATTCAGTGGCATTCATGCATTTTTTCAAATCTTGATGTTCATGAGCTGTAGAACTGGTTTTATTCCAGCACTATCCGTATAATTTGTCAGACTCCTGAATCATAATTTTTTATAGGTTCCTATTTTCAGGTGACTGAGCTGAGGGTCTCTTCCAGAACATGTAAGTTAATTTGGGAATGTCCCTGTCCATCAGTGTTGGTACTTAGCAGTATTAATGATTCAATAAGTAGAGTTTCAGGAAAATCAGAAACAGTATTTTTGGTAGTCTTTGGGCAAAAGTTACACCTGGCTATGAATTCAGTTTCATGCCTGCTGTTTCAGTGCATCATGAATTTTGCAGAGGCTGTTCATGCTATCTGCAGTCACCCAGGTAGTGATCACTTTGTCAATGCCAGAGTGAAATATTATCAGGAAGACCCTAAAAAATAGATTAGCTATTTATACCTGCTCTTCCCGCTCAGATACCGACAGCAGTCAATAAATCACATTTGGGTTACAAGGCATAACACCAGGACCAGCAAAATAAACATGTTTTTGTAACTTTTTTTTTTCTGTACAGTGGCTTAGGTTCATGAACTCTTTTCATTATGTTTATATTCAGAAGTCGTGTTTTTGCAAGAAAAAGAGGAGGCCCACACTTCTTATTGGGGAAAACAGACAGGATGAGATTCTAGAGCTATGGGGGTGGAATTTATGTGTTTGTTCTTTTTTTTGCATTGTTCTCTGCTTTTTATTGCAGTGCCCCAGAGTCTTAAAGGAGGGAAAAGCAGAGAGAAAATGCTACAAAAAAAAATATTGCTCCTACACTTGTTCAATGTTTTATCCTTTCTTTCTCCCACATCCCCATGCTCTTTCTTCAGAAATTGTAAAATAATTCTTGGTCCCTGTCAGCGTTAGGGACTTACATATTTAGGATACACATAGGTCTGCAGAAAGTGTTTATCATCAAGTGAGAGAGAAAGAAGTATTTAGTCTCAGAACACTGAGAGAGATGCCCTCTAATCCCAAGATCCCCCTCATCTTGCAGCAGTTCTCTTTGGCACCTAAACATCTTCGGTATCAGCAAACAGCATCTGGAGTCATCTGACTTCATGGGTATGTCTGTGCTGGTTTCTGAACAGGAAATGATTTCTCACCATGGACAGCTGGCCAGTGTTGGGAGTGAAATTTTTCTGTGATTCATCTCATCCTAAAGTGGAGTCCTACACTGGCCAAGTCAACCTCAGCCTAGGACAATCCTGCACTGGCAGGATTATCACCACCTCTCCCTTGACCGTACAGGGAAGATAGACAATTCAGGTGTGGCGTTCTACATGGTAAACAGCTGAAATAAAGTGAAATTAATTCACTTGTGTAGGGCTCCTCTTTTCCATTTGTCTTTCCTGTGTTCATTATCTTCTTCCATTTTCATTTCCTTTGTATATCTCCTTTCAACTTTATGTTTCTTTTTTCTTGCAGGTTGTTCTTGGTAGTTCTTGGATCTCATTATCCAGTTTCTGTAGTAATCAGAAAAAGTTGTACCTCTTACCTACTAACATTGTGTCCATCAGTGGTTCTGAGCCAAATGCCACTGAAATGCAGGAGGAATGTTTGTAGCATCTATCTTACTCCAGTACAGGCAAGGGGTTTCCACATTTAAAATGCAGTAGACCAGCTGAATGACCAGAGAAAGTTCCTTAACAATCTTATTCTCTCTCCTGTTCAGAAGTGTAATTCTAAGACAATGAGTATTTCCTCCACTGTGAGTGCGTTTGATGCCTCTACAAATCAGGAGTGGATTTTATGAGTGTGTAGAAAGAACTGGGGGTGAAGATTATGTTATATCTCTAGCATAATATTATATGTAAGGACCCCACAGAGATTGTGAAGAGAGAGCACAGGGTGTTGATATTAGTGCCTTTTTGCTAATTATGCTAAAGCTTTCCTTGCACTGAGTCTCCATTTAACTCACCAAGAGTGAACAGAAAGCTTCAACTAGGAACAAAAATTTTAAATTCTTATAAACATTGATGAGATCTCCCATGAGCCTTCTCTTCTCCAGGCTCCAGCCCCAGCTCATTCAGCCTTTCCTCAGAGGAGAGATGCTGCTTGATCAACTTTGTGCCTCTTCACTGAACTCTCTCCAGTGTGTCTATGTCTCTCTTGCACTGGGGAGCCCAGAACTGGGCACAGTAGTCCATGTAGCCTCACCAGTGCTGAGGAGAGAGATCCCTTGATCTGCTGGTGTCATTCCTCGTAATGCAGTCCAGGATAGCCTTCCTTGCCACCAGAGCACATTCCTGGTTCATGTTCATCTTGGTGTCCACCCCCAGGTCCTTTTTTGTCAAGCTGCTTTCTAGCTGGGTGGCCCCCAGCATATATTGTGCATGGGATTGATCTTCCCCAAGTGCAGGACTTCGCAATTCTCCATGTTGAACTTCATGAGGTTCCTGTGAGCCCATTTCGCTAGCTTGTTGAGGTCCCGCTGGATGGCAGCATGACCTCCTGGAGGAGCCCCTCCTCCCATTTTTTTGTCATCTGTAAACTTGCTGCAAGTACATTCTGCCCCACCATCCAGATCATTAATGAGAATTTTGAACAGGACCGGACCCAGTATAGACCCCTGGGGGACACCACTAGTTACTGGCTTCCAACTAGACCTTATGCCACTGATCACCACCCTCTGCACCTGGCCATTCAACCAGTTTTCAATCTACCTCAACTTTGTTCAACCCAAACGTTAGGGTTTTTTTACTTCATGACAAAATTGAGTCTGTGGGTAGTTAATAAAGCTGAAAAAACCCAGCCTTGTACAGGCCTAATTGTAAAATGCAATGTTCCAAATTTTCCAGAGATCTTCAACACTTATAAGTTGTAAACATTCCTAAGAAAAGCCACTAAAATTATGACATCACTGTTGAGTCATTAAACTAAATTGAAGAAACTACCACTTTGATCAACAGAGGCTCAACTCTGCTCTTAAAGGTCCTTCTATCCTTTGACTTTTTTGAACATTTTCTTGAATAGCCTTTTTTTTCACATTCTGATACCAGTTTTAGCCATACTGATCTTTTTTTAACCTGGTCTGTTTGGGATGAGTCATATTGGTTGTGCTTTACTCATTCTTGGCTAAAACAATCTGTCTTCAAAATAGATGTTTCTGCTTATTATTTCAGAAATAAAATCTGTTGTTACTGCAGTAAGAAATTGCAGAAATTAAAAATAAATAACCCCACACACGTATAGACATATCTTAGCCACACTATTCCTACAGACTTACGATCCACATAGTTTTGCTTTCTTCTTTACCCCATGTCTTGGCTCAGTACTTTGGTCTGCATGTAAAGTTGGCTTTCAGCTTTTACTCCCAGTGCTAGAGTGGATCTCAAAAGGATTTCTCTTCAGCCTTTCTGGACCTCAAGGAACTTTCTCCAGCCCATCACTTGATAGTCTCCTTTCCGGCATTCAATAGCACTTTTGTTATTTCCTCAAAGAAAGATGGACCTTTTAGTAACCAAATAGATTCCTCCATAAAAAAAAGTATATTGATTTGCCCATTCAACATCAGTTATAAGAAAGTGGACAGCATGATAAATTCTGAAATTATATGTTTATCAAGCATGCTGAACATGCTTCAGAAGTGAAGTGCTTGGCAATGAAAAGGCAAATTTTGTAAGACAGCTACATGTTTCAGCATGAAATATGCAGAGAAAAGAATCTTTTTTTACATACAGTCTTAAATAAGGTAATGTACTTAAAAGAAAACTCAAAGCAGATATGACTCTTCATTATCAGACACAAATATTTTATGTGGGACATGATCATGATCAGCCATCTTTCCATGATTGCAATTAGTTTTCAAATAAATTTTAGTTTTAGTAAGTGATTTTTAAAGTGTTAAACATATTTAAATAAAAAATATTAGTTTTGTCAATATTTTTGTCATTTTATTGTAGTTTGTGTCAAAATATGCCGTCATAATAAATGCTCATAGTTTAGTAAACAAGCCTTTTAAACGGAAGAGCCACTGTATGCACACACGAACATATAGATCATAAAGACTATGTAGGGCTCTGGGATTCATCTTAAAAATATCTTCTTGTATCTATTTTAGATCTATTTTAAGTGGGAAAATATGCTTCAAGAAATAGTTGTGATTGATCAAGAAATAGTTGTGATTGATCAATCTGTAGAAGGCACCCAATTAGAGATCTCCCAATTCAGCTCTCCCAACTATTTTACAAATCTATCTTGTTCTTAGCAGGCTTTAGAGCATTTATGCCAGTCTGGGTAGTGTTCCTCTTCTTGGAGTTCCCACTAGGGAGCTATGCTGTGCAAAATCCTAATCCATAGACTTTGTATATCTCAGATTTCCTTTACCCTAAAGCTATGTCTGCTCAGTCTTTTGCAGACAGAATTACACTGGTTCTGTCTGCCAGTTGTGATCCAGCTCTGAGCTTGAAGTCAGTCTCTCAGCAAGACTTATTAACTTGGGCATAGCACTGTACTCACAGCAGTTTCCAATTGAGAACTGGCTGGTATCCAGTTGAGTTGAAGCATAGGCAGAGACTTGGTTGGTCTGCAGAGATCATGTGGACTTGCTCTAAATGTGCTGAAGCACTTTCTTCTCCCACGTATTTGGAATACAGACTGTCTGTTGCCTTATCACAGAAGTGCCACCAGCTTGCTCTGACCTGCAAGATCACTGCTTACTCCTATGCTTTTTCTTAGCATAAGCAGCACTTTTCCACATGACAGTATTGTAGTCAATATTGTGGACATTTAGGAGCACGTGTGAAGAATGCATAAAGCATACAGGTTTTGTATTCAACTGTAAAACAAGTTACTCACTGCTACCAAAAAATAGGAAGTACATAATTTAAAATAAATCCTGTGTGCTCGTTCATGTCTCTGTTTCCTCACTTTTCTGCAGCATTTGTTGGGCGTGGGTTCACATCTTTTTAGTAGAGAACAATTCTGTCTCTCTAGAGCAAGTCAGTAAGCCATTAAATTTTCCTTTCATCGAAAGAGCAGTTCTCCCCACTGGCCTTTTTGTTTGGGTTTTTTTTGTGTGTGTGTGTGGTTCTGTGGTCTTTCTAGTTCACAAGTGCTCTAACATCACCCACTTCTAATTTTGCCACTGTTGATTTTTTTCAGTATCTATTTCAGCCTGCTTTGTATCTCTGCTTTACAGACAGGAAGGATATTCAGACAAATCTGAACAAATTGTTCCACCTCGAGCATCAAGATGAGAGACAGACAGACAGTGAGGTAGAGCTACAAAAAGCACAGCGAGGTACAGAGACAGTTATTTCACTTCAGCCCACACTGTGGTCTCTAGGAGGGACATTGACCTGACCAGATTACTGACCCTAACTGTCCTTCAATAGGTGAGTCCAGAAAAGACGGGATGCTTAGCATCTGTTAAAAGGTCTTCAGCTGTAATTTCTGACACAGTATTTTAATGTACCATGAGTAAAAGAGCTGCACATGTATCTTTATATAGCTATATCTCTATATCGGTACATTAAAAAATGTCACTTGCGCTTTGTGATCATTTTCAAAACATTGCAGCTCCTGTTGCATGCATGAAGGCTAGCACACATTCAAACAAAGGCTGTATTTAAAGTTTTTGCTTACGATGTCCAACAGTTATGTAATGGTAGTTACTAAAAGAAACAAACCAATGTGCAAAAACCAAGATAAGAAAAAAATAATAATCTGTGGCATTCCTAAGGAGTCCAAAATGAGCAGTAACAAAGACAATACAAACCCCACAATAATAAATTGCAAAAATGTAACCCATACCTACAATAGATGCTCCATTATAAGTAACTAATAATTTAACTCAGGTAGGTGCCCAGACTGGTTTTCTGCTATGGTAGAAAAAGACATTTATGTGAGAAAAAATAATTGTCTTCAGACTCCACTCCTTGGAAACTTTATACGTTAGTAGGAGCCAGGCCAACAGTCAGCTATCATTCACTTGTGAGCGGCAGTGAAATTTTCTTCCTTTGGCACTCAGTGAGAGTCCAATCGGCTCTCATTTTTCCCTTTGTGTAAGCCTGAGGTTTGTCTGACTTATTTTGAATTATTTATCAATTTCTTTGCCTCAAATCAAGGTCTGCAAATGGGAAAAGTCTCCCTGTGTGTGTTGTACTTTCTATCTACCTCCCACATGCCATACTGACTACTCCATAGGAAGAGAAATAAGCTCCTAGCCTCTTTACAATTCTAGGGCCTATTCCATTGCTACGCAGTTAACAGATGTAATGAATCTCACTGTCTTTGAATCAAGATGACCAAAATCTGAAGTGCCTTTTATTGATGACTAGAGTGCTGCTAATAAATTGAAATATAGGTTTATGCTAAGCTGGAATTCTTTCAAGCTAAAGCATTTTAGAAAGCTGGAAAATAACTGCTGGTGTCCCTAGAGTAAAGTCTGCAAAATATATTCCTTAACTACAGAGCCATTATTATAGCTTCCCACTGACTTAAAGACACACAGGAACTGGTACACTCATAAACAGAACCATTTTTACAGTCACTTTTCTGACTATAACAATAATATAAGATCTACTGTATAAAAATGTACTGGGAAGTTAATTTTTCATTGACATGAAGTTTAATAACTAAAATACTTCTCATATAAATATACACATGTAAAATAAACAACAGACTAACAGATCCCAGCAGTATATTACTAATTTTTATACAAAAATGTATACACATGTACATTAAGCGCATTAAAATGCCATAAGAAGTATCTTGGGAATGGAAAAGAAAAAAGACTGCAGTCAGATGATTATTTGTAGTCAGTAAATGAATAAGCCAATAATGTTACTGTCTACAAAAAAGGGTTTCACATAGCATATTTTTCTTCTCAATAAATTTTATTTCAAAGAGGAATTGCAGCATTAGTTTTATTGTTTTGGTTTAAATATTGCATGGATTTGTTACAAGAGTCCAAGTTTTGACAAAAAATCAGTAACCACTTTTTTCTCCCACCATTACAGGGCTGTTTATCCTTATTTGCCAATAAAACTTAGCCATGAAGGAGAAAAATTTTTTCAATTAAGCTATAATGAATGTGAAGAGATGAAAGAAGAGTAAGCACAAATATATTGATAGCTTTACACTAAGGTAATTCTGAAGGCAGATACACCTTGGAATGAGGCTGAAAATTACAAAGAATATTTTGGCTTTTCTAAATTATTTTTGGCTGCATTCTTATTATTACTTTTAATATTGGAAGTTTTAGAAGATCCTTTCTGGTACTAATTTTCAATCATGCTATCTGCTATGCAAATGCACATCAGGTGTATGGGATTTCGACTGAAAGCTCTTACAGTCATTGAAATATAATTGTCAATATACAGATTTAGTTGCAACAATATTTTTGCTTTTTTGCTTTTTTACTTTCCTGAAAACACATCTTAGAAGATTAAAACAAAGAAGAAACAAGTGCTAGGATTTGATTTCTGCAATAGAAGAAAAAAGAACTTTTAAAATTGATGGTTTTTAATGTTAAAATTAATCAATACCTGATGAAGTAAGCCTTGTATGATAAAAAGTTACAAATTCAGGAACACCTGGTTGGTCTAAAGTTAGAGCACCATTGCTGCTGACAGTCAAAGGCTTGCTTTAGCTAAGGGGTTTTCTCTATGTTTGGTTTCAGTCCGAAGGATACATCTGGGTCAAACTGCATAACAGTAAGCAGCAACTGCCTGAGACAAAACTTAGTTTTGCCAGGAAAAGTGAGAGAGGTTTGTTTTACTCCGTAATGAAAAATCAACTGGCATAAGAAACTGTAATTATGCTTAAATTATGAGTGTTTTCTTAAATGGAGGTATATAAATCTACATAAAGCAGGAGATTATGGCTTCCAAATGATTCTGTGGACAGTGCAAATATGTCTACTCTTCTGCATTTGTCTGTCCTAACATCTGGAGTTACACAGCCACTAAAAAAATCTTATTCTTTTTCATAATTTCCCAGGGAGTAAAAATTCTGCTACTGTGATTAACTATAAATTCCAACATAATACACAGTTCTGAGCACTTATGAACATGTTTGGTATGAACATGAGTTGTCATCTTTCTTTTTGTTTTACATTCTCTCTATAAAACGCTTGACTCTTTCAGAGTACTTGCTAATCTAAGTCTTCTGTTAAAAGTCAGTTTTGAATTTCTGCAACCACATCCCTTTTTAGAGTTTCCATTTTGAGTTTCCTTAATTTTGGTATCACATAATTTGAGAATAATTACTTTTATTCACTATTTTACTAGATGTGGCAAGACACATTAAAAGATAACACAGATAAAATTTGTTTAAGAAAGCCCTTGTAGCTTAAAACCTTGAATGCCTTGGTCATATCTTATTCAACCTAAATTAGTAGTCCAGAAACATGGCTGTTTCCTTTCATTACATTATTTACAGTATCTCAGTGAGGTCGCTTTGTATTTTGTTCCATATAATATAGTTTATCAAAGCAGTACGTGGATATCAGTGCACTGGAAAATGTGGTTTATGCGTGTTCTTTCTAGCGCATGTCAGGCTAAACCATTCTGGTCCAATGTACATATAGTGTCTCCAAAATCAAAACATTTATCAAGGTTGGAATGCAGTAATACATGATACAGTGATCTCATACTGAACATTACCTGATTTGGGTTTTTTTGAACCTCACAGTGAGGTAGCCTTTGATCTGCTGGTGGTAACTTGGTAGTTTGTGGTGTCCTGATTATCTATTATGAAGTGATTGTTTCATGAGGACTCTCATTGCTGTTTTGGTGCACTGTTAATTGGGTAAAAAAGGAGCTGCTGTTTGAAAACGACTCCCAAGGTCTTGTGAGATCTGGAGACATGGTGTCATTAGTGAATTGTGTGAGACATTTGTGTGTGTTTTCCCCATCAGCCAGTCTAGGTGAGAGAACTAATATTGACTGTAGATATAAAGGAAGTAGATACCTACTCTTATTTACTGAGTCCAGCAGTTGCAGCCGAAAGGTTCTTTGTCCATAGACAACAATGTAAACATTTTTTGTATGTGCTATATCATTCCTATATCTCACCTGCTTTCACATCAGCATCCTACAGATTCAGCTGGGCCTTATTCTAGTGGTTTTTCACTTTATATTTAAGATCATTCCCATAGTCAAACAATATTGTCTTACTTAGAAAAACACTGTATGTTTGAGGACTTCCATTAGAAAATAGAAAATAAAAGCAGGTTGCTTTGAAGGATGTGATACCAACCAATATAAACACAAATCCAGATGTTTTGGCAAGCTAATGTGAAGAAAAAACTCTATAGTCTTTATTTACACTTTATAGCAAATATTTTACTAGGAGGAAGTGAAGAATGTTGACATTCCACCACTTAGACCCCAGTCAGAACAATGTCCTGAATACCAAAATGTCAACATTCATTGCTTTGCTTCACATCATCATGCTAGGACACACATCTGGCATCTTTCTTTCTCTTTTTATTTTTTTGTGGATGGCTATTGTAGATGTGAAAATGGGAAGGCAAGATAATTCTCATTTCTCTCAGCCAGCCATCTGTGTTCAGCTGTCTGTTCACCTATTTGGAAAAAAAACCTGAATCCAAAAACACAGAAGACAGCGTAACCTCAGGTGCATATATTATGTGCAAATATCCATATTTATTATCTGTAATCTATAAGCCTTGCATTCCTTGTAGACTATAGATTTACTTATTATAATCTCCATTCCTTATTATGATTTGTAATTCTTATAGAATCTATAATTCTTACAGATGATGAGCAAAATTCATTTTATCTGTCCGTCTTTGTTTTTATCTGCATGATAATGTCATGGTCAATACTGTAAGATGAAGTCCATTTCATGGACACACATTAGGAAATAGGCTGAACTGCATGCTCCAAAGCTATTAGAGAAACACTTTGATTTGGGCTCAGTTCCTCACCAACCTCACACAAAACAGCCATTCAGCTTTTCCAGGGACATGTAGTAGCAAATGAAGACCGTTTTCCCTACCCAAATCTTTACTGTTTTGAAGAGCATGTGGCTTTCCTGTCTTGCTCTAATTTTACAGTTGTGAACTGAAAAGATTCTAGCACTGATTCAGGAGCAGATTTAGGCTCCTGATTTGAAGGGGAAGAAAGAAGAGAAACTTCTTGCTTCTGTATGAGCTGTGAAAATGACGACTTGAGGCTCGGTGTCCTTGTCCAGCTCTTCATTATGAATATATTACATTTGCCTATATTTTCCCTGATAATCTGACTGCCTAAAGAACCAGTTAATTATATGTGTGTTTCTGAAAATTTACTATTCCATTTGCAAACAAAAGTAGAAAGAGACCCAAAGAATCTATTATCATGTAGGTATAAATTATTCTGAATTATTCTGCAGGTCTCCTTCTTTTCCTAACTGTGGGAAATCTTCAGGAAGAAAAAGAGATCCAACCATGATAGTTCAGGCTTATTTCTAGCATTCTAGAAATAGAAAATGTTATGAGAAATATCTACCTTTTCCTCCTGAATATTATTAACACTTGTTTTTCTTTGTGTGACTGTAGTTTGGAAAAAAATTGCAATGTAAAGTACTCTCTCATATACAGAAATTTCTGTGTGAACTACCAAAAAAACCCCAAACCACTCCACAAAAAAAAAAAGCAAAATAATTAAAACTAAATCCCACCACTCATACCAAAGACAGCATTTTGATTTAAGATTTCTGACTTGGCCTAGAACATATGCTGTGAATGCTGAGTACTAAAAGCAGACATTTGCTCTCATGTGAAAATAATTAAATGGCTACATTTTCCTTTAAATGGAAACTGTCCGGATGCTTAAGGAGAATTTATCCTATTTGATCCACAACTCAGGGATGTAAAGATGTAATGTTTAGTGGCATATTACACAATCATAAATTCACAGATTACTTGGTCCACACTGTACAGTAATTATGCAGTGTTTAGATGCTTTCAAGTTAAAGTAAGTTTAAGTAAAAGTAGAAGTAAAATAAAAGTAAAACTCAATTGAATTGTGTATTGTAAAACCCCACCATGCTTCATACTCTGCAATGAAAATGTAAAATTGTTACAGGCTTTGTAAATCAGTTATAGTATCAGCAGATTTACTCACTGGTATACAGCACAGATAAATAATTAATAATTTATCATTTAAAATTTTATATGCAGCCAAGTAAATCAAACCCAATCAAATCTATCCCTTCTATCACAAACATGAGTAACATACCATCACCACTGTCACCATCAGTAAATTAATTTCCTTTTGGCAGCCTCTGGCATCTGTCTTACAGCAAACATTTTAATTGAAGTTAGAAGCAATAAAAAAGAAGGTTTTTCTTCATTTTAAACCTATATTCCTTTACATGTTATTTTCATCTTTTTACCAGCACTGCAAATGTTTTTAGGTGTGATGTAAATGTGATGCAATTTCAGTAGAACTCAAATCAGCATGAAACTTTTTGACAGTTTGTTTGAATGTCAGAAGAATATATATTATTTCTTATGCTTTTTCAAAAGTTGACCTCTTGGCAGCGAATTGAATGATGTCACTTTCCTTATGCGTCTATTTTGTCATGCACACTGGTACCAAGACTGAAAACAATTTGGTGCAGCACACAATTACCAATGTACAGTCACAATGTAGCTCAAGATAAACATGTTAACATTGAGAAGAACATAATTTTCAAAAACTACAGTTATCTTACATGCAGTAAGATAATTTTTCATAACTAGTTGAACATAATGCATACTTTCGCTTAAAAACAGTTTTCTAAGGATTTACACGTGGTTATTTTCACCCTTTCGGGTTTCTCTTGGCTTTCAGTGGGGCTGCCCAAAATGTGCTTAAGGGTTTGTTTGGGGTTTTGTTTGTTTGTTTGTTAGAATTTCTCTTTGTTTAGCACAAAGGATAGCTTTTATCTCCGTTTAGTTATCTAAAAGTTAGGCATGTTTGGCTATCTTGAATTTGACAGTGAAACTCTGTGTTTATGTGTATGTAACTATATACATGGATAACTTTGCCTACACCAGTTCTTCCCTCACCCTCTGTGTTGTTCATTTCTGCTTGAGTTAGTTCCTTTAATTTGTAGCTTATGTTGCTACTTTGATCACTGTAAGTTTCGCCTCTCTGCTGCTCCATTAGCCTGCACAACGCAGTGCACTCTACAGCAATTCCATACAGTCCTTTTAATCAAATTTTTGACTGAAATGCAGTCTATTTGGAGTCAAGTATCATAGCCCTAGCCTAAGTCTCTGAATGGTTCGAACAGGACTGTCTTGGTCTGCATTGTTGGGAAACATCAGCAATTTTATTTCTGGTTGATGCCACCTGTGGTGGCTATGACTATGTGAAGGGCTAAGTGTATTTCCCTTGCCCAAGGTGCATCAATCCTCTTTCCCGCTGGGCTCAAGACGGACTCTATAGCACAAAAACTCAAGCTCAAAACCTTCTTTTCCTCCCAAGCCTCTGTCCATGGCTGACCTCAGAGATGGTTTTCAAACTTTGATAATCAGCAGTGGCAAAGAAGAATGTCAGCCAAACACTGTCCACATTGTTGTCACTTCTCACACTGGTATTGCAGGGTTCAACTCCAGGGTGATTTGTGCACAGACAGTAAACACTGTTGTGATTAAAGATTGGATTTCTGAGGATGTCTGTGCAGCAGAAGGAAGGTATGACTGTACCAAGAACTAGCGTACCTGCACAAGCCTGACTAGCTAATAAGGTGACAGCAGGGCATAGATTTTGCACTGCAGTCCAGCTGTTAACACATGCTAAATAACATGCACAGACAAATCTCTGTCATTATGCACGCTAGCTTTTCCTGTTGTACCGCACTTCAGTTTTGTTCAAACACAAGCTCTCTACCCATTTCTAGGCTTATTGTAGTTTCTTAAGCATGTCGCCCTCACATCTGCCTCTTTGGGAGGGCTCTAACAGCCCTCAGCCCCCTCCTGCCCCCTTTGTCTTTAGATTTCCTTTTATTCCTAGGCTCAGGATAGACTTTGCCAGTCCTTTTGGAGTTAGACTAATAATTGCCTTTTACTAGTATCCCCATTGCTTTCTCAATGACTCTTGGTATTCTTAGCCCAGCTCTCAATGTTTTATTTTGCCATGGTCATTACTCATTGTTAATTTGCTGATGGTTTCATCCCACAAGAGCCCCTGTTGATATAAGGTAAGACATGAAACAGGTCAATTGTGTAACTTTTTCATTAAAATGAACCGCATACAGTTCATTCCCTTCTTTGCCACAGAAGCCTTCCTTACTTTGAAGTTCTGACATCACTGTAGGTCATCCTCATAATGTATCCCACCAGTGTCACATTTAAATAAATTAAGCAGCCTGAGGAAATCTAATGTAAAGTGGCTAACTGGCTAGTTCTCAGCTCTTGCTTTTCAAACAGAACTGTTGTAGCACCACAGCTGTCTGCCATTCCTCTTACTCATCAGATGCTTGTCTGTATGGTTGCCAATGAATCTGAAATACATTAATTCATTTTAATAACAGTGAGGACCGCCATACTCAGCAACACTACTACCACAGAATTTCAAAATGTTGGAGGGTCATTTAAAAAGGTTGAATTATATATTATTAGAAAAGAAGTCTTGAGAGCTACTAAATTTAACCACAAGTCCCAGAGTTCCATGAAAAGAGCCCAGAATGCACAAAGCCCAGCAACAAATGGGCACGTTGCAACATGTATGTCAAATGATTATTTCCAAAATGCTCACTGGATTCATTAAGATTGCACAAGAAAATTGAAATGCATTTGCCTGTTCACTACAGTTGTAGCAAAAAAATCCAACCTTAAACTCTGTCAGATTTTTTGCCAGTATAGACAAGCCTTAAATTGTGCACAATGAAGTCCTGTGTTCATCAGCTGGTGGGTTGTAGTGAAAGATACTTTGTGTATTTCCCGGCTAATTCACAACAGGAGAAAGATGTCCTGTTAGGCTCTAATTTGAAAGTCTTAAAAATGTTCATTCTGTCTTACATGCTTCTTAGTATAGATTTGGATGAATTTCCTTTACTTCCTTAAATTTCCCTTATTCTTTGGACAAAAAGGAGAAATATGCTTAAAGCTGTGCCTGTGTGTCCTCTCACCTTGTAGAGTAACTGTCTAAGTATGAACAACATGTCAGTGCAGTTGACCTCCCTCTATTTGATTCAATTTTTTTTCACCTTCTTCTCTTTTTTTATTCTTTTCTCTGCTTTCCCATATACCCTCTGTTTGCCATAACTGTGAGAGGGTCAAGAAATTTTCAGAGCTTTTTTTCATGTATTTGATGTAACTATTGCTATTTTCTTATCCCATTGCTAATGTTTACAAAGTATTTTGTACTTGCAGGATTTTATTAAGGTCTTGGCAAATTTGACATTTCAGCTCAAGGATCTGTTTCTAACCTCTAGCTTTGCTTACTTTGTCTTTTAGAAGAAAGTAGTGTCAGCTTTCCCACACTTCAGTATGATTGTTTTTCTAAAATTAAAATGTGATCATTTTGCAAATACAGAATTTACTGTAAAAATGCTTTTAATTCCCATCTTGTAGATAAACAAAGCAAAGCAAAATCACATCAAAAGTTCTAGAGATGTAGAATAAAACCTCAC
The DNA here is from genome assembly GCF_000690835.1 of Fulmarus glacialis. Classification (NCBI taxonomy): domain Eukaryota; kingdom Metazoa; phylum Chordata; class Aves; order Procellariiformes; family Procellariidae; genus Fulmarus; species Fulmarus glacialis. The sequence continues at coordinate 28,617 of NW_009230057.1, forward strand.
TCACTTCTGTAACTGTAGATAGCTGCATTTAAAATTTCAACATTTGTATGACTATATACCTGCTTATTAATTTCAGACTAAATGCAGTACAATCTATCATGTACCAGTAAAGAACAGGACTAATTTTGTAGTTGTATTTTTATTTTAAGTTAATGAATCCGTAAATCTATTGTTTATGATCTCGAGAATTACTTGCTAAATTCAGTTACCCTTAAAAAAAAATCTAGTATGTTTTCTTTTGTGTTTTCCGGTTGTAGAGCCTACATCAGATCACAGAGAGACAATATTTGATCTCTGTGGAAAGATTTTCTACAGTTTTGTGAAGAATTTACAGCCTGCAGCTGGATGGCATTTTATTGACATTTGTCCTAAATAAGTTTCTTCAAAATCTACTATAATTACTGAAAAGATATGTCAGATATATCTGGTTAGCAGAATAGTTACAGTGGCCCTTTGCTTGCATTTCCTGAGTTACCAACATTCTGAACCAAAAATAGGTACTGCAATACTTAAGCCAGACAGACACCCCATCACTAGTTAGCATACTCAGTATGTTTATGTCTTGGTTTAACAGACTAACTTAGAAAGAACTGAGTTGAACCTTTACCTCAAAAGACAAATCGAAACAAAATTTCTTAGGCTGTTAAAACATTTGGTAATCTTTTCTTCTTCTTTTTTTCTTTTTGCCTCTCTGCTTCCTGTTTTTGACCACAACAAGAAACAGAAATGAACTGCAAGAAGAGCTATCCCCTCCAAACCAGACTGGTTTGGATAAGCAACTTCCCACACTTTTGATGTTTATCCAAAAGTACACACCCACTTTTCATGCCCCCAGCCACAAACATGACAATGAATACCCTATAAAATAAATTGTCACCTCTGTCCTCACAACTCTTTAAAGTTTCTTGCATTCCTTTAATCCATTATTGTATCCCTCTCCCACCCCGAAGACACCCCCCAACATTTTTTTTAATTCAGTTTCTTATTTTAAACCCTTTTGATCAATAAAAAGTTCACTTATTTTTCCTATCCTCTCCAGACAAGAAAAAGAAAATAGAAGAACAAAAAGATCTTTCTAAAATGTTTATCCCACTTGATCCTTTCTTTCTCCTAGGAACAATCTTTTATCTTGGTAACAAATGGATGAAGACTTATACAGTCTTAAGTTAATTGTAAGGTGGGTTTTTTGTACTTTTCACTGTTCTTTCCTTCCCAATGCCTCTGGAAAAACAGTAGTTATTTATATTTCCCTCTAACAATTATCAAGTAGTACATCATTCCAGAGCTGCCTTAAGGTCTATGGGGCGCAAAGTACAGGCCCTAGTTTTGAAATGTTCCTATGGTACGATTTGCACATAAGACGACAAGGTTTAAACCTTGTTGTCTCTAAATACAGCCCTCTCTGATCTAGTTTCTGCTACTTCCTTTTTTCTGTTTCCTCCATCTTTTTCCCTGTGCTTCATTTTTTGAGTATTTGAGCTTCTCAATCTTTTTCCCCTTCTTTTTCCAGTCACTTCACTGATGGAAACATTTCCTAACTTCTGTTCTTCTGAAAAAGATTGAGGTTGTCTGTGCAAATTACAGTCTGTTTCACATTGGGAATGGAGCAACACCACCCCAGGCAGTGCTCCAGGAAGGACTGAAGCCACCAAATACGTGAGAACTTTTCAAAGCACAAAGAAAGAGCCAAGGGTATTCACCTCTGCTGCCCATGCCTATGCTCAGCAATGGATGTTGTTATGGAAATCGGTACCAAAGATACTTTTTAGCTGGAAACTAGAGATATTGGAGTGAACACATGATGGATTCTCTTGTGGCTTGTAAACATAGCCCTGAATTCAGGCAGTGAAGAACGGCATCATCCCCAAAGGAACATTATAATGGCTCAAAGCTATTGTGCCTCAATAAGCTACAGTGCCTTTCAGACCTCCAAAATGTAGTGGGGAAGTGCTGTCTACCGGCTCATTTTCAGGTTGTACATCATCTACGCACCTGTTATCCAGCCAAGATGCAAAGAAATAGGTGTCGCTTTGGTACCTTTCAATACCTTCAACCTGCTTTTGGGTTGTGATATTTATCTGGCTCTCTATCACTATTATCTGATGCATAAAAAACATTCAGGAAGAAGTTTGGATTGGTACGTTTGTTCAAGATGCAGAGGTCCCTGTCTCAGTATTCTTTTGTATTCTTCTCAGTATTCTTGCTTTAGTTATAAACTGAACAATGTAACTTGTTCTTACATGCTGTTTTTAGAGACATAAATAAGTTGTTTTGCCTGTTGCCAACTTAAAAATATTCAAGATACCCAGTCTTGAAGAAATGCAGAAAGCAATATGGTTCTCCAATTTAGCTATGAGCAAGTTGATGAAGGAACTTGATGAATCTGTGGCCTGCCTAAAAAGCAGAATTTGTACAGGGGTTTGTTTGCTGTGTGTGTTCTAACAGTTCAGTTAAATATGGCACTTCCTCTTCCTTCAACACAAAAGTCACTTGAAAAAGAATCTCTAAAAAAAAAATACTTCTAGAATCTTGTTCTTAAATGCAAAAAAGATGGTTTGTTTTTTTTTTCCTTTGTGAAAGGGAAATAGAAAGATCACGGCATCCTGAAGGTTAGGACAGCTAAACCAGACTAATCCTCACACCAGTCCTGTTGGCAACTCCTGCAGTAGTTTTGGCAGCCAAATGTGGAGCCAGCCAGCAGCACAGAGAAATCCAGCCAGGAAGACAGCTACAGTCCCATGTATTGATGCTGGAAAAAATGCATTCCGGAGCTTGGCGTCTGTGCTCTGATGCTTGCCAAGCACACCCTAGGAGTGGCCACACATGTGCTGGCTTTCACAGCAGAGAAGCAGAATGAAAACAGGAGAGCTGTGTGAGCCACAGCGCGAGCAGTAGGGAACACTCTGCCATAGTCTATTTCTTTCTTCTAGAAAATGGAAGATTTTCCTGAGAAGTCAAAGTGAGGGTGCACATATTTTTCTTAATGTACAGGAAGAACATTACTTTTTATTTACATTCAGAAATTTTATTTTCAGTTCTGCTGAAACTGTTCTGACCTGTTACTGTAGGACATTACATATCTAGCTTCTCAGTTATCCCAAGTCATTCACATGGAAATTCGTTGGGATGAAAATGCATACTTGACAACCTGCAACATTCAGACAGCATTCCAAATGCCTGTCTGGTGCCATTAAAAGGGATTTGACTTCCATTAAAGTTTTTACCTATATATGCATTAAAGATTATTCCATTAGGTGACAGGCTCTTAAAAAGATAGAAGGGTTGTGCTTGTTCAGATGAAGGAAAGTTCCGGTGTTTGGGCTAAGACTGATATCGTGTCTCCAACACTGACCATAAGATGGCGGCGTCCATCTGGTATCGACCATGGAAAATTCTGACTTCGTGTATGTACTTAGTGTACTTTCTCTTTACTCAGCCCTGCTTAACACTTAAGAACAGACATATGATCCTCAGGTTAGAAGCCGTGACAAGCTATGAGTCAGAAACTATAGTCAGCTATCAGAAATTGAGAATGTATGCAAAAGACCAAATAACTAGTGATATTCAACAGCATCTGCTGAGGTTCCCCTATAGAAGTGGCTGTACCAGACGAACTGGGAAACCATCCTGGACTAATCCAAATTACAGTCTTTTTTTTTCAGATTGGCCAGGATCAGAAGCTGCACAATTATATAGCACTGTATATATATATAAAGAAATTCCAAGTAGTTATGATATCCATAGAGCAGTTTAAGGAGGCTGTTGCAATGTTGATGATCTATCACATGTTACTAAACTGTTGAAAACTAGCTCAGCTACTGAAACATCCAGGATCACAAAGGCATAATGATGGCTTAGAGGCACAACTTTCATCTTCTTTAATGAGTTACAGCTCCTGTGTTGCACCTGAATGAAACATCAACTGCAGCTGATTTTATCAGGTGTATTATATTTATGATACTTGTTATCAAGCAACAATGATGACAACTCTCCTCTACTGAAAAATGGAAAAGTCAGTTTGGAGCTTTTCAGAAATAAAATGTTGGCAACCTTAGACTTCAGCATTATATGAGGATTGCATTATATCCCATGAAGGTTTAGAATGACTTTCTGTCATATATAAGGGATATACCACTGATTAATCACTGTGGTTAGTGATTGGTAGAAGTTCTGATGTCAGTTCAAATTTGAAAAAAAAATAACGACAGGGTCCATGTAATCTCAAAGAAATAGTTATACGAGACACTCAGAAAGGCAGTCCATGAAATCTGACCATTTCCTTGGGGTGAATTTGGTGTTTGCATGAAGCTTATTTTTAGATATTTTATTGCTTCAATAAGCTTGAGTTTTTGTGAACACAGACTTCTCTTTTGTTCCAAAATATTACAAAGTGTTTTGTTAAGAATGCAGTCTCTGACTCTCCTACTCTCTCTTGCAGTCAGAACTACAGACAAATCTCAGTATGAACTTGATGTAGTATCTGCAGCTCTACCACGATGAGCTGAAAATGTATTTTTGTGTCAACAGTTCTATAGCACCAAAGTAAATACTTCTTTATTATCAGAAACAAAGCACTCTGTTCATCTAGGGAAATTAAATAGTTCCAAGGATTTAACCCATTGTAATACATTCTTCACAAATATCACTGTTATTAACCAAAAAGATACAGACAAGCAATATTTCCCTTCAGTAGTGATTTATGCACTGTCACCTATAAATTTTGAGCATCATGAGTGACAGGAAAACATAGTAAGGCAGCATGTTTCAGGTACATTTTCAAGTATAACGTCTGTCTGGGAGATGATGCTGAAAAGAGTACTATCATAACAGGACAGTGTTCATATACATCATCTTGTTGAATACATCCTTACGTGAAATGTGAATCTGATTTGTTGGAGGACTATTTGGAAAACGCGAAAGTTGTTTATCTATAGTGCGTGGCTTTCATCGACGTCAGAATGTATGACTGAGATGGCACCCAGTCATTGGCACCCATGTTTTATTGTTCTCGTAAAGCCACAAGCCTGCCTGGCTTCTCATACTCAAAAATGACCAACATGTAAGTAAGCATTCAAATCTCCATTCATATCTGGGGATGAGCTTTCAAGTTTAGAACAGCATACAGTGCCACTTCTATAATATACATCAAAACACTATAGGGGTTACTTATCAAATTACTTTATGTACAAGTTCACGAGACTGCTTTACAAATAGCACTGAGAACATTTCAGTAGAACTGATTACCTCAGCAAAAAGCCCAAATTAATTTTTATTTCCCAAGATACTTCTACAAGACTAATCAAATTCTTGTTAATTCTTTTCAGTCATGAAGAAAGCCTGAGAGAATTAGTCCCTGACAACAGACATCAACTCACATTCATGGAATCTGGAGAATTTGTGAATGGAAGAAATATTAAATACAGACATAACTTCTATTTACTTTCCTCAGGCCAAGAGGGAAACAGAGCATTTTAGGCAAGTTGTGAAAGACGGTTGCAAATTGCTGACCTATGAGGAAAATCCAGAAGCTGGTTACTTGTTGTAGGTTAGTGTCAGAGCTATGTAACGGTCCAATTAGTTTTCCTTAAAACTATTGTATGAGGAATAGAAAGATAAATTAGAATATTCTGAAGTGTGGTACTTACAAAAAATATAAGACTACAGTGATATCAAATATTTTTCTTGTATGATAATGTCTATAATAAGTTGTGATTTACATACAAAAATAAAAAATTGAGAATATATTTGGAGAGTGGGAACAGAATATCAGAGAGTGATTTTCAAATGACCTGCATATTGTAAAATTCAAATTTCTTAGATAGATAGCTCTATATATTCATCTGATGAATATAACTTGGGTGTGAATAACACAGCAATAAAGAAATAAAACTATTTTAAGAGAAAGAGGAAAAGCATAGTGTTTTCACCTTTGTTAAAGGCAGAGGAAAGAAAGTAATAGCTAAAACCAGTCAGTGATCTTACAAAGCTGAAGCTATCGTGGGGAATCTTGTCTGCGAGCAAAAGGCAGGTAGTGTTAGATCTGCTTGTTCATCAACTTCTCAGACACCTTTCCAGGAATAAAAAAGTATGCTTTTAAGTGACAGTAATAGTCTGTCTTGAGTGCTGTATTTTTTTGTGTTCTTCCAGATAGTCCTGGCAAACATCCATTTTCCACACATACTCCCTGAAAATGCCTAGCAGTGAAAATATGTTCTTGCTCTGTGGTTTCATTGTAAAACTATTTAAATCTCTCTATCCTGGATATACTTTTCATTAAACAGGTAGTCCAGTACTTAAAACTGCTAGAATACAGCAAATATGTTTTAATCGAATTTTTACAAGGATAGAGTTGATATCCAGTTTTGCCAGGGAAAATATATTTTCAATTACTCAAAAGCTTGAAGCTTTGTTTTACATTTGAAAAAGCAGATAAATGTTTTGATCATAGCAACCACTCATTTTCAGAATCCACCTGCTATTTTAGATTTGTGATGAGTAACACTCACAAATACTATTTAAGATGAAGAGTAAGAGGCTGTTCTTTATAGGATAAAGGAATTGATCACAGCAGCAGCGAGAGGTTTACAAGCAAGAACTGGCTCTAGATTTAATGCTTTTGGCTTTTGCTTTGGCAGATTACCAGACTGTTTGGATCCAAACATTGCAGGGTAGCAGTATGAATACCACTATCTATCCTATTTATTCTTAATAGGATCTATATTACTGTGCTTTTTAATGCCACAGTACCTTATTAAAATAATGTAGTGTACATAGTCTAGACATACTTTTAGAGTCTTAATGCTTTTTGGAGGTTGCTGAGCATGTTTAGGTGTTTTAACAAGGGGGTCTGGCATGGCATGTCTCACTACAAATTGCTGTGACAGATTATTAGGAGAAAAGGTGTTAAAGGATTTTCCCTTTAATTTTAAAATTCTCTTAAGAAATAAATTATCCTCCCATATGCTTTGGTGACAACTTAGGCAATTAAAAAAGTTACCTGTATTCTGCAATTTCTATAAATAATAGATTGCTTGTCCTCTGCCTTCAGGAGAATGTAAGTACATCTGGAGCTAACGGAGAATAAGACCATGTAAATCTGAACCTAAGTAAATGTAAATGATATCAAAAAGGATGTTAACACCTCTGTGCAGCTGCAGTCATGGTCAGTCACAATTTTAAATTTTCCTATGTGATTACAGGGTAATGTTATGGAACTTGATTGTTAGCAGATTAGAATTTCACAACCAGAGAATAAAAGAAGATAAAGTAGGAATTGTTTTAAATCTCTGTAGTTTTCTTTTGTTTGGGAGTTTCAAAAATCTATTTGGAGTATGTTCTGTAGTAGTGGGGATATGAAATAATTGGGCTTTACCTTGCACTTAATATAGTGCAATACTATTAATGTCCTTTACTGATTTGAAAATAATAGCTCCAATAATTCAAATTGTTTTGTTCTAAGATGATAAGTGAAGCAAATGTCAAGGCCAGTTAACCTTACAGGCTAAAATGGTGTGTGTGGTCCCTGTATGTGCCTCAGTGTACATTTGGCTGGCTATATCATAGAACCACCAGAAAGTTTGCCTTAGTTGACGGACTGTTGAAGACTACAGCAGTTAAGTTATTGGGGGTCAAAATGCAAAGGGATAGCTGTGGTGGCTTGCATAGCTATGTCTCCATCATAGACAGGAGTCAATGTTTTCTGTACCTCATGGTCAAAAGAGCTACCAAAATCCATTTAATTTTTTTTTTTCATGATAGAATCCTGTCCCTGCACAATTTAAAAGGAAGTTAGTTGTATCTACAGGGATGCATTGCTTTTATTTTTTTCTTAGCATGAAATAATTGCTTAAAAGTAAAATTAAATGTCACCAGCAAACACGGCCTCAATTCTCAAGTGAATCCTCCCAGAAAAGTTTCTTGCAGCTGTCTGATAAATAATGGGAGACTACACAAATTGTGAAATATCATGGTATCCTTTTCTTTCTCTGTAACAAGAAAAATAGATATACCTTAACTCTTCTGATATATTGACATTAATTTAAATTGTGTTAAATAATATGAGGTGAAACAGCTCCTCTAAGACTATTTTGCTTTTCTCAATATATTCTCAATATATTCAATATATTCTCAATATATTTCTCTATATATTCAATATTTAGGAAGTTCCTAACGAATGAAGCAATCTACTATTTTAGGTAATTTTTATATAAATGTATATATGTTTATAAAAACATATATAACATATGGTTATATAACAAATAGATAGATTAGATCTTCACCATTATGCCTATGATAGCTTACAGTTGCAGTAGCTGTTAGGCATGCAAGTCTGGTATTAGAATCCTTTAGAAATTCAGCAGCAGCTAGCAATTTTCATTTCATTTATCAATTAACCATTAGTACTAGTAATAGGTTATTAGTTAAACAAACAGTGATGGACAGAATAATCTGGTAACAAAAGAAGATTTTTTCTTCTCTTAACCTCCTATCACCTGTCCCTCAGATATTGTTCATTCAGTATTTGCTTTCAGCCTTTCTCAGATTCTAAATCCCTGCATTTTTCCAGATGAATTTAAGCCTAGTAGCAATAACCTATTCTTAGTTACCTTTGGTAAATCCCACAGACTGCTAGCAGAATGCCAGCAAACAACAGAAAACAACTCCATGCACAGACAGAATGAAGAAAGGAGGATCTTTGTCAGAAAAATATATAGCATATGCTTCCTACACATGTTGGTGAAGGTTACCTAAATGCAGTGTTCAGTGCAACAGAGCAGTCTACTTCAGGTAGATCTGAGTAATCCCAAAAATGTCTGTTCCAGTTTTGGGTTAGGCACTAAGGCTTAGGTTTAACAGTATATCACCCTTTTTTAACTAAAATTAATTTTTGTTTTGGCACTAGTGATGGTGTTATTCTGTCTTCTGATAATTGTCCTCTGAGGAGAGACTCAGACAGTCTCTGTGTGTTTATTAATGTAATATTTAAATGACATAAAAGCATTAGCAAACAGCTTTCACAATTAATTCTAATCTCTTGTTCTAAGCATGGAACAGATGATCTCTGCTTTTATCCCACAGTCCATGTGAAACATGGAAAGACTTCAAAAAATGCAAAGCACAAATGCAAAGCACACAGTCATAAAAGAGCAATAAAATGTACCAATTGTCTAGCTGGAACAAGATTTTAATGTGAAGGTCTACTTACAGTATGTTCAATACAAACCTACAAATTTAATAAATTGCAGAGTATGTCATTTTCTTTCTAAAGCAAAACTATTATTTACACATGTAGTTGAGTCACAGCCAGCCTGTATACCTACATCAGAGCAGGCAAGTGCTATGGAAAATCTACTTATTTAAATCCTACAAGTTAGAAAATAAAAGGACTTAGTTTTTCTGTCCATCTTCCTGGCTAGTGGGTCTCTTCCTGAAGTTCAGTCTACGTCTTCCCCTTTCAGTTGCATCCTGTTACTTACAGTCATGCCTTTATCTATGGCACTAGTGATTCCATGGTATTCTTGATACTCACATGCTTCAGCTATTTACAGACTCTTCCTATATTTTCTGCTTAGTTAATACTTCATAGCTTTTGTCACAGATCAAGATTTAAGTTCTCAAGACATTTTTATCTTTGTTTTCCTCCTTTCATTTCCTAGTAGATTTCATCCCATCTATGTGTTGAATTGATTTCATGATTTCAAGAGCAGTTATAGCACCTATGTTGAGAAAAGATAAACCTACTTGCTTTATGGTGTGCTGCCTTCATATGTGAGTACAAACACATCCTTGGCATATTTGATTCTTTCTGCTCAAATACCTGTCCAGCATAATGACAAGGTTCAACATCAGAGAAGTCACAAGAGAGTGAAGAAAGGCTTAGGAAAATAGAATGCTGGGCATGGAGAATAGACCTAACAGAAAAAAAAGCTGTTGCTCTAACAGAGTGTCTAGTACTTACTCTGTGCTAACAGTCCAAAACAAGGGCCTGTTCCTGAAAACGTTAAGATAAGTGTAGCTGAAATCAAAGGAACATAGTAGTGAGTAGTGCATTTAATAGTGCTTTTCAGCCTTTGGCATGACAAACTATAGTGCATCCACTCCAAAGAATTCAACAGAAACACATGCATGGGATTAAGCTGGCATATAATTACATGTTTTCCCACTACATAGCAACAATACAGTTAGTATTGTATATTGCTCTATATTTGCAAAACTTGCTGGCTAGGACTTTCAAAAGCACCCAGCATTGGCTTCACTCTGTTGCTCTTGAAGTTAGGATAATTTTACTGGGTACTTTTCAAGACCCATTCCACTGCATTCATTTATATTTGACTATTAGTATAATAGTAATACAGTGGTCTTTTTGTAACGCCAATGTGAAGCAGATGGCTCACACTAAAATGAGGCCGATGTTAAAAATCCATCCCTAAATCTTAATTCATTCCCACTCTGAGATACCAAATGTATTAAAACAACTTATTTTTAGATGATATTTTAAAGTAGGGCTAATATGAAGTGGCAAACAGGTACAGTTTCTTTTCTTTTTTGTCCAGGGCTAAAGTTGGAGCACAGTGTTGCTGGTAGAATTGTAGCTGAAAAGAGCAGAACAGCTACACCAACACTGCATGTTCCAAGTGCCATGTGTTAAGTGGTGTTTAAGTACACAGAGTGCCAGACAGGAGAAAGTCAAACAACAGCTGTACAAGGTTTTTAAGGCCTCACCATGAAGGAAAGTGCCCTAACAAAACAAAAACAAAAACTTTCCAGTTAAAATAATCACAGAATCATAGGAGTTAGATCATCTTTTCCACTACCATGTCAGTTTTTGCTCCAGTCTAGTTCTAAAAGACTCAAGCAAAAAAGTTTCCCTTAATGAACTATTCCACTAGTAGATTTCTCAGAAAATATTTCTTGGTGTTTAGATTAAGTTCTTTTTTCAATGAATTTTGTTACACAGTTTCTGCAGGTTCTTTCTTTCACTGTTTACACTATTCAAGACCTTTCAGAGGAGTCTCTTATTCTTATCCTACCCCTATAATGTATGGTTTCTCTAAGTCTATCCATACCCTCTATTCTAATCTTCCCCCAGTATGGGATGCACTTAATAATTGCTTTGTCGATGCATCACCGGTCCAACTTCTTGCTATGTTATTAAGAAAGTAGTAGGTATGCGTAATTTTCAAACGATAATCTGTCTTGCACCATAATATGAGTTATCAGTTCTGCATGTCAAGTTGTTAAAATAGCTCTAAGCACATAACCCCTTTTAAAATAAGTTAAGATAGTATTTGTCACAGTGTTTATTCACATTGGTAAAATTAATCTAACAGGGTTTTCATCAAAATATTCTTTATAGTGCTTGAGATCTCCATGGGGACTGCACAGGTTGACTGCCTGCTCTCTGCATACTGTAGATATTACTTGCACACTATTGTGGTGGCAGGGGTTAGAAAAAGAGGTTGTAGCAGATAAAGCTACATATCAATGATATGCATCTAAAGAAAAAAATCTGTAAGAACTTATTTTTTAAAGATGGTTACATAGTTCAATTTTACTGTATCAATTTTTTGATCATTGATAATCAACATCTTGCAATCAACTTCTTATATACCTGAAATAATAGTCAAATACTGAATTGAATGCTTTTTCAGTGAGGTGACTTTTGAGGTTACTGTCTATCTGCTACACATCAGCTGTGCTTAGGTAAACAATGATGAAAAATTATCACTCTCTGATGCATGTTCATGCACGTTCATAGTGGAATACATCAAAATTTTAACACCTGATTAATGAACAAATGTAGACCTTCATTTAGTCCACTGCCCATCATTAAACTCACTTTGAAGTGAAATTTCAGAACTAGGTTTCTAAATTTTGAAGAGTTTATCAGACAGCTAATCACCTCTCCATGATGGCAATAATATTGAGAAACCAATCTATGTTTTATACATTCACTTATATCCTTTCCACACTTTCCATGTAGGAAAATTGACTGCAAGCTAAAAAGTTAACCTGTTGGAATCTCTGCCATTCTTACAACCTCTGCACTCCTGTACAAAAACTCTCTCTTTTTCTTCCCCTCTGTAAAATTTAATTGTAACACATGTACTGCATAGGTGTATATTTAAAAAGAAGTCCGGTAACCCAAGCAAGGAAAATAAGGGCAGTGGTTTTTGAGCAGCAATTACAACGACAGGTTGTTTTGAATACATTGTGAAAACAGAGAAAGCTTCATCAAGCCTGATCAAAACCTTCACGCTGGCTCAAGGATATCAGGGTTTCCACCTCCTCTGGAGTAAGACAAACAATGACTTACTGATTTTTCTAAAGAGGA
>NW_009230057.1:40981-69508 GCF_000690835.1 Fulmarus glacialis
GAAAGGTGTTAATTTTAGTAGTAATGCGGCTACACTACATTGTAACAAGCCCAGCCTAAGAAAACTACACATAAGCCAGTCTTAACACAGAAGACTTCACAAAAATGTAATGAAGGTGAAAACTCAAAAATTTCATAATTCAGATACCTGTCTAAGTTTAGAGAGGAGCCCAGAAGGCCACAAGACTCATCATCCCTACGCAAACTGACTGATTCTTTAGCACTGTGTCTAGTCAATGTTCTTACCTACAGTGTTTCTGGAAAGCTAGGGTGCTGACTTCTGTGTAGTTATCAGATTTTAGTGTGGCAAGACTCAACATATGTGTGGTCTCAGATTTTTTATTTCTGAAAGCAATAATTATTTTTAGGACGATAAGTATAACTGCTTCCTGAAACCTCAACTCATAAACAAAAAAGTCCACTATAAAATTTGGTGAAGTATCACATCAGCTTTCATTTGCCCTAATAGAAAGAACTTTAACAAATGTATATTAAAAAGCTAGAATTCAAATTCTGTGAAATCTTTGAAAAATAAATACAAATTACCCAAAATATTAATGAAAATTTTTACTTTGTGATAAAACAATACCATATATAGCAAAGGAAGGACCTCGATTCCTCCATTTACCTTTGTGAATTACTTACTTTTGTAAGACATTATGAGATTTAGTTTACATGTTTCTTTGGGTTTTTAATTAGAGAATGGACTTCTGCAGTTGAGGCAACTTCAGGAAGTATAGCATCTTCTTCTATTTATGAATACAGTGGTAACTGATCAAATTTCAAATGAAAGAAAGAAAAAGTCTATTAGGACATTTTAAACTATAAATGCATAGGTTTCTAAATTATTAAATTATTTCCCTATACACAGGTACAACAGAAAAATAGATGATTACTGCTCTACCAATCTGATAGATAGAGTAGGTGCAGTAATACAGTGTTTGGCCCCTCACTAAGTAATAATAAAAACTTCCCATTTTCCTAGCTGTTTTTTGAAGAGATTTTGGCAAAAAGTCACAGACTGTATTTGCTTTGGTTTTGTTCAGATATTAGGGATTTACAACATTCATTCAGAGACAGTACTACAGGATATATGGGGAAAAGATCTGGGTCATTCATTAGACTTTTGGCAGCATGTGTGGTGAAATATTTATAAACCATCATAAGAAATAAAACTGTAATAAATTCAGATTAATATTCTTCACAGAGCTTTTTTTCCCCCTTCTACACTTTATCAGGCTGGGTTAGAGATAGATGTCACGTGTGGGAAATACAGAAAACACACCGTTGCCTTAATTATACTGAGATGTCAGGGCTTCACTTGAATAATATCAGTACTCATACTTTCCAATACCTTCTTTAATTCCTGGGAAGGATTGGAATACACATTCATATAACCTGAGCATCTTACTAGATTCATTGACCATGAATTGGAATCACTTTATTTTCAATTTCTCATTTTAGAGCTATATGAGGGAGAATTGAACACACTCAAACCATAAAACAAATAAGAAGTAGACAGGATTAGATTTCTAAATGGACAAAAAAAGTCTTTTAGGACAGGAAAGATGACTTTTCTCCAGTGAGCAATTTTTACCACTCTTGAATCCTGACAAGTGATTCTTTCTAAATAAGTGGTATAGCTCTGTGTTTTCATAAGATAATTCATACAATATGTACCATAGACCATACCACTGTTACCGTCTATTATTTTATCCACTCTCAATAGAACCGGTAACAATAAGGCACAACCATAGCATTAATGTGAATGAGAGAACAGATGTGTTTGGTTTTAAATAGATATTTTTTATTAAAGCATAAAGGGTGGATAAAAGCCACTGATAAACTAGCTACTAATGCTTTCATCAAAGATTTTATGGTTTACCTGTTGAGGTCCAGTGACATTCACAGATGCTGAGGACACCTCAGTTAAACTGCAGGAACATGAGAAATATGAACCAAGCTGGAACAAAAAGAATACTTTAGTGGTTTCAGAGAGATGTAAACATTACCTGTGCCAGCAAATGCTGTCATGAAGTCAGAGAACTGTGTACTGTCCTTCCATTTCAATAAGAAAAAAGGGTTATCTGTGTTTCCTTTAACTGTCCTTGCTTACACTAAATAAGAATAGGAAGTATTTTTATTGACTTCTTTAAGAAAACTTTAAACTTATTAGACAAAATTTTTAGTTCTGCAAACTTCCCTACTTCTTACTGAGCTATAGCACAAGAATTTTAGTCTTACTTAAGGAAACAGAGGTACAGCGGCTGATCCTAACCAGGAATGTTAGCATTTAAGCGGTACCAAAGAAACTCATAGTACTTTTTTTTTCCGTTACAATGTAAAAATATTGCATTTGCCTTTTTCTTTTCAGATAGACCAAAGTCATTATGTTAAATTCCTCAAAATCAAATGCTATTGACATAAAAATAAGTCCCAAGAGGAAGAATTAAAAGAGATAACCCATAGGTACTCCAGCCAGCCTACACAATATTCATTAGCAGTGCTAGAGCTGTCAGTAGGTCAGAACAGTTAGTGGAACAGTTTGCCAAAGACCAGATGCTGCTGTTGGAAAGATACCAAATCACCTCATCTGCATGGCTCTGGGCATTGAAAAAGCAGTCAAGAAAGCAAATAAAATAAAAAAGCTGCCTAAACCTTTGGTCCTGTTCAGAACTGTAATTCAAATGCAACACTAGTTCGATAAAACTGAGTTGTCATTTTCTTATTCTGTGGACTTCAAGGATATCCCACAGGGATTAAAAGATAGACATCATATTCTCAGAAGTCTTTTTTTTTTTTTTTCTCTTCTTTGTTCCCCAAAGGTAGGGGAAAATGGGAAATCAAGCAGCTGCAACTTAGTTTCTCCGAATATGGCAACATATTCCCAGTTCTTGCAAAATAAACCATGTCAAAGTTCTGATTCAATGCATAGTTCAGCAATGATATTAAGCCAAAGAAGCCACATTCAACACCAAGAAATTGTACCTTGAAGTTCTTTTTTACACAAAAAATTTAAATCAAACACTGTTTGCTACGAGATCTGCTTCATTTGCCTCTCTGGTTCATCCTGATGGATCTCTTTAAATATATCTAAAAGAAGTGGCGGATCCATTTAGGGATTATTTCAGGAAACAGGTTAGAATAAAAAGCCCAACACTTAAAAGAACCAGCAACAACAGGTGAAATGTCTCATTAAACATTATATTCCATGGTATAAGGCAGAAACTTGAAATAATAGTGGAAATAAAGAACTGTTCCAATCAAATTTAGAAATTGCATCTGCTCAAAATAGTTGTCAGATGAGGAAATACTGTATTTAGGCAAGCTCTGATGCAGTGATATCACAAAGGCTTGTGACAGATTTTCAGAGAAGAATGAAGATATGGCTGAGCTGTAACTCTGAACGCTGGCAGGCTCTGTATTTGGGGGGGGCAAATAGCGTCGAGTTCTGTCTCTGGTGGTACATTGCACAGTGCCCACTTACAGTGTGGGCAGATCCTCTACTTCTGATCCGTAAAGACAAGAATTCAGATAAGAAAGGAAAGCAATGAAGCATAAATGATACAGTTTATATACTGAAGTATTTGAAAAAGCCTGGTTGCTACAGCAAAATAGTGAGGGCCAGGATCTCCCCATTTGCTTCATAAGCATGGAGCTTACCCACCAATGGGTCAAATGAGTGGTCATTAATGCCTGTTGTCCTTTCCCTCTTGCTTTTTAATGCTGTGTGTCCCGCCTTGCTTTGCCAAGCATATGTCCTTCAAAACTGGGGAGGGAATCTCTGGCAGTTTTATTATCTGCTGCTATTCAGGTGCTCTGAGAAGCTTAAGTCCTGGTGAGCCTGAAGATTGTTTTCCTTTTGCAGCATATGAATAATGCAGATAGTGGAAAACTTGGTAGTAAATATAGCCCAGCATATTGACAGTTGTTTTCTGACCTTTTTGAAAGAGTATGTGTATTTCTCAGGAAGCCTGGTCACTCTCTCCCCACTTCAAGTTATGTTTTGCTAGGTGCTGTATGTTTCCTGCCTAGCTACAAACTCCGTCTGGGAGCGGGTGACATAACCAACTAACATCTCTTTCACAGGTAGGAAGGCAATGTGAAACCATCTCACAGAGCCTGCAGAGAGACAATTTATGCAAAACAGCAGGCACACGGCAATGTGTTCCTATGTCCACTATGCTGCAGGCCCCTGTGCATACCCCACCATATCACTGGTTGCAGCAAGATCTGTACTTGTATCCATGATCTCAGATGGGGACATTAAAAGTGAGAGGAAGAAGGCACAGGGTCAGAGAAGCTGAAGGCATGGCATGATTTGGGTGGGTTAGCACCCAAATCATGTTAACATATTGACGGAAGAGAAAACTAATCATTTGGAGAAGTGTAGCATGTACTGGATTGCACAGCTTAAATAGGCCAATGGAATGGGACTCCAGGAAAATGAAATTTTTCAAAATTGTCTTTTCTAGTACAATTTAGGATTGTCTGTCTTCTGGGTTTGATATCTCAACCGGCTCTGCTAATTTAGTGCTATATAGAAAGGGAAGCAAGGGAATAATCCCACTTCCTTGCTGTAGTTTTTTGTCAGTCTTTTCCTTTGAAAGAACTCTTCTGAAACTTCTTTACTGCATCATCCTGACCGGTTTCAAACTCTGTGCTTCCTCTTTTGACAGAGAGGGGTCCTACTGTGCAGTGAGTAATAGGCCACTGCGATTTAATCAAAAGGAGAAATTGCAATGTTTATTAATTTATCAGATTTTTTAAAATTAAAAGTCTTGTTGGTGTTCTCTGATGCTATAGCCTGTTCAGCTGCCCTGCCTGGGCTCCATGTTTAGGTGATACTCACTGGCCTTCCTTCTGCACCGTACAGTAATTGACATGGCATGCAAGAGCTTTCAGGAAAACTCTTGCACACCATGAACAGTGCCTGCATAAATGAGGACAAAAAGGCACAAAGCTCTATTTATATTTTCTTATCATAGGAGTTAACACTTGAGGTATACGAAACTATTTGAGAAACAACAAAAGACATAGGCTGTCTCCATTTTCAGTCTTTTATTTCTCATGTGTGTTTTTAAATTGCTTTTTAAGGTGTGTGGGCACAAGCCTGGAGATCAGGGAAGGAGGCACAGCTGCTCCACTGGCTCCAGGTTGGCCAGGGTGATCAGCAGCAGCTGGGCAACAGACCAGGCAGGTGGATGCCATTAGCCTGAAAAGGAGCAATGAAACACTAACCTCCTCACAGATCAGAAGTGCCAAAAAAAAAAAAAAAAAAAAGGTAGTCAGGGTGGGTAGGTACAGTTTGCTGTGTGGGTTTTTAAACTTAAATTACACTGCTGTTTTATTTGAGGGTTTTGTCTATTATACGTTTAGGGTAATGGTAAGATTCAACAACTTTGGATATATGTACTAAGTGGTGTGCAGGGAGGGTAGCAAGGGAAGAGAAAATACGTGTGAACAAAAATCAAACTAGCTGTGAGTAACCCATTTGCTTTTATGAGACATTGGTCTACAGTCCTGTATTATGAGACTGGTTGGAATCTGAGTATCTTAACTATCTTTGCTTCCTGTATAGGTAATTCATCGCTTTAGCTTTACCTTTCTGTCCATAGCTACAGCTGTGTGAGAGGCTGGAACTACAGTAAGCGGCCACATTCTCATGCCCATTTCTCTGAACAGGTTGACTACCAGTAAAAAGTGACTTGCTGAGTATGGTAGGCCAGTAGCAAGACAAGTTCAGTATTCCTAGGGAATACTTTAAGTTCTTCAGTTCCTTCCCTCTTTCCTATGCCCTATCTCCCTGGCTTTCCAAATAGGAAGACATTTATAGGCTTCTGTAGTGAATGTGTAGTTAGATTAACCACCTTCCCAAGATGGTAAATAAAGGATGACCTTCTATTTTAAAGCATCTGTAGGAAAAACACTATACTATTAAATCTCAGCTTTTGTTGAAATATTAACTGCTTACTCTCCTTTTCTTATTAGAAAGTAGGTAAACTTGAAAAATAAGGCGAGTTAGTTCTCAAATACTTGGTCTCACATCTCTTTTTTTCTTCAAATTGAGGCACCTCTACATATAAAAATCAATGTTTATTTTCTTTTTCTGCCATAGTTAGTTCTGCAAAGCCATTTTACTAAACTATTTCTTTAACGGAAGAATAAATCATGTCAAGCTGGATCATGTATAACAAGGGATTTATATAAGACTACTGAAATTAAATACAGGTTCTTCTAAAGGACAGTGGCAGAGCCCCTTTAGCAGTGCCACCTTTGTCATACTGGAACTAGAAATTTAAAATGAAAAATATCTGGAAAGCCTTTTAAGTTCCTTTCAAATGCTTCAATGTCCTCTGCATTCAAGAGTGGCAAAACAAAACGTTATCTGTTTTCTGAAACTCATTTGCAAGTGAAGGAATACCATAAGAAATATTGTGTAACACTTTTCCATCAAACAATGATTTCCCCATGGAGTATTTTATTGCATTATGTACTGTGTAATCTCCATTAGTAGCTGGAAGCTAACATTTTCTTTTCTCCATCGCTTTTTTTGACAGCCTGCTGTCTCTGAAAGCTAACAGTTGCGGTTGACAGTGATAAACTCTCAAAATTTTATGGCTGTGTTTTTCAGTAGTGACTTTATACACACACACATATAGTATTGTAATATTCCAGTACACTCACAGAGTTTACAGAAAAACAGACAAACAGATAATGGGTTATGCCTCTTTCGGCTATGTAGTAACAGAGCTTCTGAGATTGGTCAAATCCTTCACTTTTCAAGCAGTATATCCCATGTAAACTGTGAGGGAAATCTCTTTTTGTGGGGGAACGTTTGTATAGGTATGAGAGACACATGTAAATGCTGCACTTCTTACCAGAGAGCTGCTTTCCGCTCAGTTTCTGCTATGAGTTTATGCAGCTTTTCCTTTAACTCTACGAGGGGGGCATTTTTCTCACAAGGTCTCAAATCTGCCCTCTGTATTCTCTGTAGTCCAAACCACATCAGAAGTACAGCACAGTTAATCTCTGCAAAGGCTGGAATCTTCTTCTACCTACAGACCACTAAGCCTGGACAAAAACTCTGGGGAACTCTGGTAGGCTTCCAAAAAGAACCCTTTTCTTTTTTCTTCTTCCTGTCCCCCCTAAAGTCTTTAAGGCCTGCCACAAAGAGCCATGTGTTTCTAAGTGGTACCTTACAAGGACTCCTCACTCACTCTGCAATAGAGCAAATATTTCCTATTTAGTGCAAAAACAGAATTACAATGCAATGTCAAGTTTTAACAAGCAAAGTTTTTAAAGACTAATACAGCTATGAATTTATGTCAGGCACTCAATTCAGTGTAATCATATGATTAGGCACAATAGGTTCTTGTTGTCAGCTTTAGCTTTTCAGACATCCATCAGTCTGGATTAAAAAAGTTGCTTTCTTCATAATTGGAAATGGTAGTGTCTAAATATTTGTTTTCTAAGGTTCTTTGAATCAGCATTAAGAATCTTCTTTCTTGTGAGACAAAAGAGTGAAATGAGAGGTGATGACTTTAATCGTGGACTTTATAAGCAACCAGTCATCTTTCTCCAAAAATAACTATTTAAAAAAAACCCCATCATATATTTGAAACTGATGAAGGAGCTGTAGGATGTGTAGGTTTCTTTACTAGCTTCCCTACTTCTTCACACAGATAATTCTCCCAAGCCTTCTAGGCTTTGCTTTCTATGAAAGTCTTAAATAGCATATTAAAGGACTGCTAGGGCTCCATAAAAAGAGAAAAGCATAAGGTATTGTAGATGGAAGCAATATGAACTGGTACCACTAGGTTTTATTCATGCTCCCAAACCATATTTACTTTGAGATGTTGTTTTAAATCTTGCCTATGCCTCTCTATGTTCGTGTTTGACACTACCATAAAATAAAAACTGTCATCACAAC
Organism: Fulmarus glacialis; assembly: GCF_000690835.1. Classification (NCBI taxonomy): domain Eukaryota; kingdom Metazoa; phylum Chordata; class Aves; order Procellariiformes; family Procellariidae; genus Fulmarus; species Fulmarus glacialis. The sequence goes on from NW_009230057.1 coordinate 48,914, forward strand.
AACATGGAAGAATGCCTTAGATGACAAAAAAGTGTGTAATGATGACAAACTGTGTAATTTTTGCATAAAAGAACCCTTCATATCTCAAAAGTGTCAGTGCTACAAAGTCACACAAAAAAACTTAGGTTTAGAATGGAGAGTGGGTGGGGTGTCACTGATTTGAGTGGAATGTAAGAGGACTATTCCCAAAAAATTATTCCACTGTTGTTGATGTCAATAAAAATCAAAGTATCCCTACTGAAGTCAGTATCAATATAATCTCCAAATGAAATCAGAATTCAGTCTCTTCCCTAAGTTTTTTTGTTTATTTTGTTTTTCTTTTCGGCTATGTTTTCCCAAACAAACAGAGCTGTCCTTCTGTCTCCTTTCAACAAAATGAGAACTGTAGCTAAGTGGTGAACCGCATTGTCTGGAGTTTTATAGGTTGTTTTTTCCAATCATTGAACACGATTAAAATAAAAACCAGAATTTGTCCAGTCATACCCCACAAGTTTGATGAACTTGTACAAATAAAATCTACAACTATTGTGTGCCTAAGGAAAACATTTCTATTCCTGAGAAAGACAAAAAGCCATATATGACAACAGTATTATAATAGAATACCCTATGCTTAAAATGGGCATTTCCAGCAGTAGAAAAACATTGCCAACCCACATATTGTTTTCCTTATCTTCCTAGCATATATGCAATATTGGAAATTGTGTGCTTATAAATATTATCTTGGGTTTTTAATGGAATGCTTCTTGCCCACTTGTAAGAAGCCTTAGTATTGGTAGAGTTTCTACTGTTTAGAAAGCTGTAGGTAGTGTAAAGTGTGAATGGAATTAGTTGACCCAGAAGTGGAAGGGAAAAACAGTCAAAGTACACAATGTCTTGTCTAACAGAAGACATTGCCCAAATTTATCCACCTTTCTTTATTTGTTCAGACCATTTTACCAACATCACACTGCTATAACGTAGGTAGGGCAAGTTATTCTTAGAGTGAGCAAGCAAGATTTTGGTTCTTTAGAGGATATATTTGTCTGCCAGAGTGGGTTTATCTCCAGTTCAATTACAGAATCAAAAATTAAAATCAAAGAATTAGAGACAAGAAGGGAGTTGTAAGAGATCAGAATATCTCACCTAGAAAACATACAAATGCTGAATACAGTGGTGTTTTTGTTTACCATAATCTCTTCATTAGCTAAGTGTTTGAGTAAGCGATATTTATCTAGTGTATTCTTCTTAACTGCAGAGCAGCATTTACACGAGTTCGTCACCATTTTGAACTAAATTAGTGATGCTTCTAAACTACTAAAAATGTCAGGTATTAAATTCTACTTTGTCACAGCTGTACATATTTGGAGTATCTCCAGTGAAGCTTTTAAAATTACTCCAGTGTATATTTGAAACAGAGCTTAGCTTTACCTTAAAAGCAACACTGAAAAGGCAATAGGAAACCGGACTGGTATGCACCATTGCCCTATTCCCATTGGAATGTCAAGCAGCCTAGAGCAGAATAGGTAGTGTAGAAGTGTTATCTAATTGTAGGGATTATCTATGGAGCAACAACACTGTGTCTTTGTTTAAAAAGCCCGATATGCATCTGTTGACATCGGCAAGCTCTTCAATTAACAGCAAGAACTAGTGAAGGGTGTTTTGTAAATTAACCCTAATTTCTACACAACTGTATAAAACGTCAATAAAAAGAATGAAAGAGCACATTTACTAAAACTGATACCACCATTTTATGAGTAGGGAAATAAATGACTCTTAGCTATTTTTGGTTTTATAGGGTGGCTATAATGTAGTAGAGAGTGACTAGTATGTAATAAAAATACTACAAAAATAAAAGGTGTTTCTTCCCCTATCTGCAGCTGAATTGTCTCTACAGTCAACTCAGAACAAAGCTATGTATACACAATGATGTAGCAGCCACATTGTTGTGTTTGAACAACGTGTAAATTTCAGAGTTTGATTTGGAAAGAAAATGTTCTACCTCATATTATGAGTTCCTATATTGTTTCCAAGGTTGCTACTTATATATGAATTATAGTCTTGTTTTCTAACCTAGGATATGGAAGAAGTGCTGTGTTCGCTGGCTACCCTCCGTGTACAATGCAATCCCTGGAGTGAGAACAAGGTGGAATGAAAAGTTATCAAGATAATTCTTTCTTTAAATTTAGTTATGATTGTAAACAATTACATTAAAATACTCTTCTTGCATCAGGAAAAAAGGGGTCAGGTACATCTCTGAGTATGTAAAAGGCTGCAATACAAAAGATAGAAAATAATTCTCCTGGCCAAGCTGAAAAGAAAAAGAAATAGGCTTAAATTGGAAAGATCTAGATTAGGCACAAAGAATAATTTTCTGCTGGTAAAAACATAAAGAGCCACTGTAATGTCTTGCTCGAATCTCTGTGAACAAATGAGAGAAGAGTTTTCAAATGTATTTCCAAAATACCTATTATTTAACAAACAAACAAAAAAAACCCCAGGTTGTTCTTGTTGTTATCCCTTACTTACTAAATTATAATTTAATTTTTGCTTGTATAACATCTCACCTTACCACCCTTTTTATGTTCAGTAGTTTGTATATGAACAGACTTATTACAGCAAGAGCTTGGGAAGAAATACCAGAATGCAGGATTCTTCAAAACAATTCTTTGTTATTGATCAAGAATTATAAAAAGAATATTAAGCAGAATTTGGGGCAGGAGAGTACTCCTTTTAGGTTTTGCATTCCATTAGTTGTTTCTTATACTTACCACAGTAACTATCTGTGTGGCACTAACATTCCTTAGATACTTGTAAATGGCTGAGTTGGGTCTAAAATAATCTCTTCCTCCTCAGTGAATATTCTAATCACTCTGTACTATGTGAGTTCAGTCTTCTCAAAGCATAGCAAAGAATTGAACTAGGTCTTCTTTGGCATTCAGTATTTCAGAGTAGAGCACTTCTACAGGAAGTAGTTTGGCAATAGAGGCCATGTGAAATGCAATAGCTGTCAGCAGACTGACAGACAGAAGTAAATCACTGTGGCATTCATCTCCTTTGTGAACTTTACCTTTGTGGCTTTGTTTTATTGCAATGTGTAAAACTTGATGGAGATGCTAATACAGAATCTGATGTGCTGGGCCAGCACTGATTTTCTTATATAGACAGATACTCTCACATCTACTATAAGATATGCATTAGTTATGTCAGCATAGAAGAAAATGAAGGAAAATACCATTTAATGTAAGTGCTACTTTCAATGAAGTCGTGTTTCCCACTGAACTTAATAATAGCTCTGATTTAATTTGACTTACCTGTTCTGTACCGTTTTCCTCCAAAAGCAAGTGGTAAATTCTGTAAGCAGGAAAGAAGGAGAGAATTATGTTTGTGAGAAGATAGAGGCTTAAGCAATTTTAGAGTTAGAATTGACACCCTAAGGGTATACTGTTCACAGTTTGGATGCTCTGAAAACTATTGTTAAAATTCCAAGCTATTTAAAAGTATTCAGGCCAGAAAATGATGACTTGTACACAAGACTTAGAACTACAGTAGAACCCAAAGTTTCCCACACTATTTTGCTTTTATGATGGTCTCTAGAGAACCAGTAGGGCAATGTAATGGTTGCAAACCTAACTGCTAATTGTAGACGTGACTCCTCATTTTCATAGTGTTAGCCGACTACAATATGCCACTGCTATGTATGGTCTACCCAACACCATTTCTTGGTCAGTTATTCCACTGTGGGCTACATACCAAATTCTCAAGTTTGTTTATGTGCTATTTAGTCATAAACAAGGCTATTTTACTGAATTTATGGACTACGAAATCATGTTCTGTGCACATTTTATTGAGAACCTCTTACCTGAGAACCCCCAACACTGAAAATGTATGAAAATCCTATCACAAAAACATGATCTAGTTCATTACAAATTTTACATGTTACACTGAATCCTTTATGCCACAATAAATGGTTTTCTAGTCTTGAAAAGGAACTTTCAGAAATGGAAAAAAAGCCAGAAGACAGATCTTCACACTCTTCCAAGAAAAAGTCTGCAAGCTGCTCTTTGATTTCCAGAGGTCCTTAGTCTTTCTTTTTTCTGACAATGGCACTTTAAGTGGTTCTGAATTTCATCACTGTAAAGGTTGGAATGGTGATTTTTTAAAATGTCCTTCCTTAAGCTGAATTTATACTCTTTCAACATTTAATTCATTCTGGGATATAAAGTGGGGTTTATGCTTTAAAAAAAAAAATGTATTTTTCATTATGTAGTAGTAGCCTGAGATTTTGAAACTTTTGCTTTAGTCTGCAAAATAATGAAAAGTTTCATTTTTAGAATTTATTACTGGAGAGTGCTAAGTGGAGGTTCTTAGCAGCTGTTATATTAATGATAGTTCACATTTTCTGCTAGGAGACAAGTGTGAGTCATGTTGGCATTTTTAATTCAAGCAAATACCGATAAACTCCAATCAGGGCTTCCAGAAATAAATTAGGATGACGTCTATCATTTTAATCTAAACCAAAGTACCCTTACTAAAACCAAATCTTTAAGAAGTATAGGCTTAATTTTGCAGATAGAATTTGTCGTGCTCTGTTTCTCACAGGCTAATATATAGTCCTATCTTCAAGGAAATTAAGTTCTAAATAAATGTTAAGAATTGAGGACCCTATCCAGTATTAAATATTTACTCCGCTTTCAAGCTGCTTAGATTCCAAGTGGTCTAAATTCTGGAAGTAGTGCAAGGTAGACTAGATGATGTATCTCAATAAAAAAAGAGACAAACCATATGAAATTCCATTTAGGTATAAATACCCTGTTTGACACCAATGAAAGTGGATGAATAGCAAACCATTCATGAGTCAATGCCCACTGCATTTTCAGCTCCTTCTAAGTACCCTGGCTGTAACAGTGATGTAGGTGAGGTAGTGTAGCTTCAGTGGATGGATGGAGACCATTTCAGTTAGAGGATGACTCTCGCCACATGACCAAACATATACTTGATATTAACCAGCAAGAACTTTTAATGTCAAACTGCTGACCTGTATTATATGCTAAGGAGGAAGTAAGTGTATTAAATTTTATGCATGCTTAACACTGAAATAGAAATGATCTTTTGTGTAGAATAATGCTAACATACTCACATATTTGGGAATATTGATGACAATTGTGTGTTTCCGTGAGTGATAAATGTTTGGTGGGAGGAGGTCATGTGTGTCCTTTTCCATCAGCCCCCCTCAGCCTCTCCAAAGCCCTGCTTTCCCTTAGAGAATGGGGATAACTCGTTTAAGTTGCATAGGGTAATGAACTATGAGATTTATCACATTCACACATGCTTTTATCTGCTGGCGTATTCGAGAGTAAATGCAAATAGATTAGGTTTATCCAGTTTTCATATGAGTAATTTATTTACTACCTGTGTGCTCTATGTAGATGAGATTGTGCACCACTAATACTGACAATCTGTAAAATTTATATTTTTGTTGACTAATATGAGGTGCTTTCCAGCAATGCTGTAGCAAAATAACACTCTTATTGCCATGAGTCATCACCCCAAAAATTTTGTTCTTTATTTTAATTGAAATCTTTTAATATTTTGACTGCTATAACCAGGCAAGTGTGAAATACTGTGTATTCTCTTAAGAAATCATCAGTTCAGGATCTTTTGGAAATAATACTGTCAAATGAACGGTAAACTAATTATTCTGGCAGACTTCTGGCACCTTCGCCTGCCTTTCCAAAAGTAAACATAGGTGGGGTTTCAGAGGGCTTTATCAGGATTGTAACAGTATCTTCAAAGCTCCTGAGCTTTCTCACATAGTAACAAGCTTTTAGTCACTACAATTAGTTTCTAGGGGTTATACTAGCAGGCACATATGTTTGTATGCCATCATGAAGGCCATATATTATTCCCACATACTCTCACAAGACCTGGCAGAAGTATTGAGGGGAAGATTTTTTCGACTGAAAATCTTTCCATTCATAAAAGTAGTTGGATTTCTCAACAGGTATGTTCTAGGTCAAGTAAAACCTGAGATGAACTTGAACAAGAACATTGTGGATAAGCCTCTGCACATATTGGAAACTATAAATGAATTTTACATGTGTCTATAAAAGCAAAACACCTGCATGTTGTAAACAGAAAATGTCAGCAAAGCCAGAACTAGAAAAGAGTGTAAATTGAGAGTGAGTGACAATTGTGGGGTACAAAATCACATTCTGATATCTTTCACAAAAGTTTTTTTTTATGCTTACAACTGGATTTGGCAGCTAGTTTGAAATGTCAGCACATAATGTAGGTAAAATTTGTAAATGTACCAGTTATGGTGAATGTGATGCCCATATTACCTGCTTTTCTGACACTATAGTCACTAACAATATACATGAAAATACTCATATCTGAAGCTCCTTAGAGGATAAGCTAGTATTTCCTACATTATTAGGTAGATGGTTTAGATCCCATGGGGACATATGATATATCTTGATATGCATAAGGTGAGTTACTGGTTTCAGTTAGTGTTGTAAGTAGCCTGTGGACGGTAAACACAGGTCCAGACCCTCCTCCCTCCCCCCTGCCCTCATTCCCTCCCCTCCAGTTTATAACCTTTTATTGCTTTTCAGAAAATAATAAATAAGACACATTCCAAGAATTTACAAAGTAAAAGAATATAAAAAATCTTAATCCAGCTTTACAAAATTTCCTGAAGTCTATTTCAGTGTCACTCATGTTTCTCTGCTTTAATCCAGTCCTTAGTGCACATACCTTACATATTCAACAACAAATTATGTGCAAAATTAACAAACAGATACGGAGCCAGACTCAGTCACTGCTAGTGTTACTACAGGCCATCTGTTTTATCATGCTCATTCATTTATTGTTTTTCTTTATGATGGTCATAGAAAAGATGGTGTTTCTTCAGGTTTCTGTACTAAGACAAATTTTCCATGAAGCAAGTGGGACTCAGCCTGGAGTTTATTGGAGAATTAGAGCCTAGGCTTGCATATTTTTGTTGCTATCATGTTTTGAAAAATGATTCCGGCATTTTCTTGGTAGGAAGAAAGCAAACTACAATGAATGATTTTTATTATTTTTTACGTTTTTTACAAATGATACTGAATATTCTCAGTGTTATTAGCTTATGTATATATAACAAATTTCAAGTCCAGGTTTACTTAGTTTATTAATTCCAGGTTTATTTATTCAATCCTGGAATATTTTATCAGAAGGAATATTGATTTCCGGAACTATTAGTGACGGTATTTGTTGTTTGTGAAATACTAGAAGAAACAGATAGGGCTGCGTGGTGCAGTTTGGTATGTTTGCCATAGTATGTCTCAACTAGGTAATTTAATTTTATATTAGATTTCTTTGGGCTGATATTTATCACAATGTTTTCAATTTTTTAATTATACAGTATTGTATTGTACTTTTCCAGTTTTATATTAACTTCAGGAGAATATGGGGAAGAAAACCAATACACACAGGACTTTATGCAGGAATCAGTCATGGCTGTTGACCTAAGGCTGAGCTGGGCTGTATATACGTAAAGCACCTTTTTGGTCTTTTTGACCTTGTGTATTTAAAATCTATATGGATATATACACACACATCTCCTTCCTAAAGTTTGAATATATTCAGTAGACATATGCATTTGATGAAATTTTTCAGATAATTTCTGTAGCTAGACTGAGTTCAAACAAGCGATTTCCTTAACAAAACCAGTTAAATGTTGGGGACCCTTTTTGTTCCTCAAAATAGCATAATGGAGATTTTGAAGAAGTGCTTTTGGAGGTGAGGAGAAGACATCTTAAAAGAATAAATAGTAGTCCTATGGTTAAGATCTTTTCAAATGTAAATTGGTAGCTCTACCAGTCCTTATCACTGAGCTGTTTGAGTAATTTGAACTTGCTCACAAAGATAGGCTAAGTGCTTGAAATATTTATTTATTTACTTCTGCCAAATTACTGTGTGTTTTCAGCAAAAACAAGACATTCTGCTAACATTTTAATACTAAAGTTGAAGATTCTATTTCTGCTGGTTGTACCAAATAGTTGTGGTTTTTGGATAAGGCCAAGTCTTGAATTCTTTGGCTGGTTCTGTACTCTCTCTGGCCCTTCACATAGGTTCAATACAGACAAAACCTTCACTGACCTTGATTAGCTGTTCAGTTATTGCTGCTGGTATTCCTCATTCCAAACACCCTTGCACTGGAAGACTGTGGAGTCTATCGGACGACGCTGTCGCTGGTAACCTGTCAAGCTTGAAAGACTACAGGATCCTCTTTCTGGCAATTACAATGCTTTTTCCAATGCACAGATGACCCCCCTCACTATCTTTTTCCTTCCTATTCTAGAATAACAGGTCAAAATCAATTTTGTGACCACCTGTTAATCTCCACCCTAAACTAGCTTAATCCAAACTCAGCCTGTGTTCCCGTGACGCTGGAGTAAGAGAATTCCCAGAGCAATGCTGTAAAGAGTGTGTCTGTTTAAATTCATTGTGTCCAGCCTCTCTGCAGCTTTAGGACATCCTGTTCACCTACAGAACAACGATGCTTTGCTCTCCAAGGCAGGCTTTGGAATGGAAACTACAGCACAGAGTTGGGAAAGAATAATTCTGGTTTAGTAGTTAACATACAAAAATAATTATGCTAGGCAGCTGAATGAAAAATGACTAGACAATGGTAGTTTGTTGGCTTCATAGCAGAGAGATAGCTTTAAGAATTTTTTTTTAAGAGATACAAATAGAGCAGCATAGTAGATAAAAAGTTAGCAACAATGATCTCATTATTTTTATCACAGTTCTTAAAATAGTTAATGGAGTCAGAAACAGTGTAAGTGTGTCAGACTTGGTGGGGGGAAAAGATAAGGAAAGGAAAATTGCTTCAAAATAGGAAGTGAGTACCACCAAAGTTAGAAATCCATATTTTTTACATCTGTGAAGAATACTTTTAAAGCTTGGGGAGGTGGGGCTAAGCTGATTTTGTAGCCCGACATTACGTTTTTAGCCATAATGGCTTTTTAGCTCCTGGAACTGGAGCTAAACAAGTCTGTTCAAAAATGAGGTGTAGTTTAATTACATCACTACACACTTTCATGATGAGAGTTTGCATTTGCATGATTCAATACTGCACTGTGTACACAGAGTCACCCAAGCCAGAAATGACTCGGTCTCTGCACTGTGCTACACACAATGTAAATATGCCCTTGGAGTGAAAAGCAAATTGCTGAGTTATAAACTGAAGTAGTTAGAGGTTCAGAGGTTCTGAATGTCTAGTGCAGTATGAAATTTTACTATGCCTCTTGAGAATGAAGGAACACTTGTAATTTTAAGTTTTATAATGCTAAATTAAGTTTTATTACTCATTTCTTGTGAGAGATCTTGTTACATATTTTGCTGTAATAAAAAATATTTAGTGATATAATATTATCGCTATTTTATTGCAGCAGAATGTGTAGCTGGACACCCTGGGGAACACAAAAGCTTAATGAAGTTTTAGCATAGGCTATAAAGACTCCTTGAGAAAGAGTCAGGCTCGGTGTTTTGTTACTATGATGTAGACCCAAAGCAAACTGGGTGCTGTAGTTTCCAGAGGGTCTAATGAACTTGTAAACCAGAAATTCAACCTGTTGGAAAGGGAAATACTAAAAAGGAGACAACTAAATAAATAGTCCTTCATAATTATGAGTGAGGAAATTTATTGTTTTGACTGCCAAACTGGAGTGGCAACACTTTATTGAAAGTTAATTCTCTTTGATCTTTTCTTTTTTCCAGATTTTAACAGGTCATCAGATATTGCATGACTTAATGTTTAATTATTGCTTTCAGACTGTGAACGAACAGCACCTTTTCTTCTAAGTGCACTCTACCTTGCATATTAACATCAACTACTTCCAGTGTTCACAGTGGTAGAGATCACTGTTAGCAAGAATTCGCTAAGGATTAGGATGCATTAATAGAAAACAATCATCATCACCTCTAAGATGTACCTGTATATGATACCAATGCATTGTAATTTAATAAAATTAAGTTATAAAAGCTGAAAATGTTTGGTTTTATGATAAATGTCAAATTTAGGAGGCTGCTCAGTAGGAAAAAGTGGGTGCCGTGGCATTATTTGCAGCTGAATGTACTCAAAAACCACAAGCTGAAATGTGGAAATATGTACTGAACTTCAGTCGTAGTTCCCTTCCATGCTATAATGAGATGGCTGAAAGATGAGCCGCAAAGCCATTCGGGGTGGGAGGAAGAGGAGAGGACTCCACTTCCTGGTATCAGACAGGGATTTGCCTCTCCTGCAAAACATGCCAGCCTCCGGCTATGCAGCAAGCTTAGAGGTGGGCAGCACTGTCTGCCGAGGCTTTGGAGCTTGTTTCCCTCCTCTGTTTCTCTCGCAGAATAGCTCCAAGTGGTGTGTGTGGAGTCTTTACCTCAGGCTTTGCCACAGCCCGAGGGATAAGAAAACTGAGCAAGCAGACCGGTTTCATTGACTTTATGCTCTGCTGTGCTAGTAGGTACTATTACAAATTATTTTTTAAAGTAGTAACTATAATAATAACCAATAAATTGTATAGAAAAACTATTTATATAATTTTCTTGGGGTCTTATAATTATAATTACAGTTTCCTTCAATAAATGTAATGCTACTGTAAATCATATCATCAACATCAGCCTGAAGTCTTTGACAGCTTTATTGTAGCATCAAAAGTTTAACAATCCACTGTCTTGCTCTGCAGGGAAAACACTTCCCAGGGTGGAAGGGCTTGTTGGCAACTATTTCTGAATTAGGACCTTTTCTGGGCTTAGTGCAGCTGGCTGGCACAAGAAAGAGCAATCTCGACACTGTCCAGGATTTAAAACATTCAAGGCTCTAATCCAGAAGGCAGTATCATTTGTTTCTTCATGGTGATCACAGTATATAAATCAAGAAATAAGGCTTTTGTATGCTCTCCTGTGTACGTGAAAATTAATATGATTCGTTTCTGCATTATCAAAGGGGCTGCTTGATGCCTGCTCATTTTGCAGTTCCTCTCTGTGAAATTAAAGCTAAGAGTAGTTGAATTTTATTTGATTCTTTTTTTGTTATTAATATAAAGGAATATAGTTGCTAGATTCCTGAGGGGGTTTTTTTTGTTTGTTTGAGGGGAGGCGTTGATCATTTGTTTGTTTGTTTTTCAGGGAAGCTGCATTAATAAGTGCTTCCTCTATAAAAAATAAAAAATTGGTGTCTGGAAGCATACTACTAAAACAGTAACATCTAGTTGTCCCATCAAGATTTAACCATAAAATATTAATTCCTCTTTTACTGAGAGGAAGGAATGCATTTCCTTCAGTCGAAATAGTAAATAATAATTTTGAAAAAGAAACTTCTTATACTCTCTATGACTATTGTATATGCAGCAAAAGCAAAGTTTCTATAGCTTGCTATAGCTGTCCTGCTAGAAGCAATAGCAAATGTCTTTTCAAAGAGGAAAAATAAAAAATTAAATCACTGAATAACAGTGATTCATTCTGCCAGAGACATTTTCTCTTACATTATGGCTGAAATTGTTGTATGAAGGCTTTTGTGCAGGCAATTTTTACATTAAAAAAAAAAAACAACCAGATTTGAAGCTAGTTGTGCTGCTTGCCAGTACTGCCTGTTTCCTTGGGGCTGTCTTTTGGAGAAGCAAACTGATATATCAGTGTGAAAATGGGGCAAAGTGGGTATACCCCGACCATTACAGCCTCCATATCTCTGCTGTATTGACTGGTCCCAACAAGTTGATTTGCATCAGAGTTTCTTAGGTCTGGTATTCTAAGTTAAATCAATGTGGATAATATGGATGAAAGGTGCGGCATCTCAGTAGTACCCTGCAGTTCAGACCCGTGTCAGAACCTAACAGTTGAGGTGCAATGTAATAAATCAGACTCTGTGTAATGGCCTCAGCGATACTTTACGATGACCTTTATGATATTAAGGAATTTAGCTTTCTACAAGAGAAATATGAAAAATAACCCTACTTGTTTTGCAACTCCGTAGAACAGTTTTCCGTGAAATGTCGCCTCAAGAGATTAATGTAGCCTAAAAATTTTAGGGGTGCTCATTTGATGTGACCGCATAAGATTAGGCAACCATCACAGTTGGTGTAGTGAAAAGCTTCTATATTCCCATCATTTGCGTCTCTGAGGGAAATGGAGAAACACATGACAAGTTTACTGGATTGTGGTTAAAGTGGTTGCCTAATTTACAAGCAAAGAAGTCATACTCTGTTATGAAGGTCTTTGTGGATGAATTTTGTATGAAATAAACAGGAATATTCTACATAGTTCATTAAATATATTGGTACTTTTCCTTCCTTCCTTCCTTTCCCCTGTTAAAGGAAGGTGTCTTAGTTGCCATGAGTGCAAGCTTATAGAAAAGCATAAGACCTCTTTTTCAGGAACGCCAAATAATTTGCTCCTTTTATGAATGACTTACTTAATGTCTATCAATAGTTAAGTTTAGAAGTAATTACCTATGTGTCTGAAAGAGACCTGGCAATCTTCTATTTCTAATGGTGCAAAGTTTCCTGTTCTGGCTCTGCAAAGCTGTGAGATGTGAAACATTTCTATCACGTTGTCTGTTTTAAATGACAACTATTTAAACTATTTATGAGTTTAGAAGCTTGTTATCAATCACCCTGGAGATGGTTTAGTAGGCACAAAATAGGAAAAACAGCTACACAGAAAAATTACCAAATGGTTTCTTATAAGATTGCAGCTGACAGCTGTGTAGTAATTTATGTATACCTCATAGCATGCCTGCAAATGTATCCAAGCAACATATCTTTTAATTCGTTTTTTTGACATGGAGAAAAGGCAGTACACTTTCAAAATCTGTCCATACTAGGCTCTAAACTTGTGCTAATCACAGCTTTAAGAGTACAGCTCTCTGAGAGTGCAGTTCAAATGTATGTTTGGGGCTAGGCTATGTAGCTGAAATACGGACTATCTTTACTACAAAAAGGAGTAAGTTATGGCAGTCCTGTAAGTACCAAGAGTTGGTGGCATAATGTCACTACAGTGCGCAGATATTGATTGTCTGTTTCTTTTCACTTGTTTTGAACAGCGGAAAATTGTCAACAGCTAGTCATCGCCTTGTGCCTTGGAATTCGATTATTTTCTCAGAGATAGCAAGAGTATGCTGTATGCCTGGATATTAGCTTATCCCACCCTACCCCAGGCTTCAACTTTGCATGTAAATGACGTAGCACAGAATTACTGTGTGAGTGAATGTTCAAAGTCTACCTGTAAACACCCCTTCAAAATTACAGATGCTATTTTCTCAGCTCTGTAAGAGATAGAAACACGTCTGTTGCCATGGCACCAGCTGTGTCATTTTATATGTAAAATCACTTGGGTAGTTTTGCCAAACAACTTCCCTGGAAAGGCTGGATAATTATTTAATATGGATATATAATATATATATATACATACACACACACACACATATATATGTCTTCTCTCTGTTCAGTAATTAAAAAAAAAGTTAACTTTAGCACAACATCGCTATCAAGCAAATTCTATAGTAACTTATACAAAGATGCCAGCAGTCAGGGCACATGTGAAGTATTTCAAAAACATGCAATTTTTGCAAATTGCTCTTACAGATAAACAGCTATAACTTCTTAGAAAGTAATAATAAAGATAAATGCTTCATGCCCAATAATATTGTTGGAACTAATTTTAGCTTTCTAGAGAGTTTCAAAAGTTAGTACGACTTTTCTTAGAAAACATAATTCATATACAATACAAATTATTTCTTAACATTATATTTACAAAAGGAAGCAGTCTCTTAGGGCTTCAAATACTACTGGGAATGGAGATCATTTCTCAGAAGTGATGTTTGGTATGACCAAACCTGAGGAGTTACTAAATTTCCGGACTACAGTATTCAAGAATTCCACAAGTTTACTTTGAGTTCATGAACTATTTTCCTTATTATAATTGAAGGCATTATTACAAAGATAGCAAGTTTTTGTTTTAAAGATACGTACCGGTAAATTTTAGTTTGTCAAATTTTTCACCATCTCTTGAAAGAGTAATTTAATATACTATGTATATCCTTCAGGTTGGAAACCTGGCTTGTTGCCAGGGGGAGGATAGTGTGAATTTCTCCATTTCTTATAAACCTGCTTTGCATCTTTTCTTGCCCTAAGTATATAAAAATTCACTGCTGATAACTTCTCTATTTGGGCTAAATATTATAAGCTGCATACAAACACTATTACAGAAAAGACACCCTAGGAATCCTTCATTAATTTATTGTATTTCCAGAATGAATTTAGGATCCAGAGACCTCTGCACGATACGTCATTATTTTGTGATACGGAGAAGGCGTCTGTCCCCAGTACATTCAGATAGTTGATCACTTGCTTTCTCTCTCTTCTGGTTTCCAGAGAAACATATCTTTTCTTGTTTTTGCATCTGGTCCTGATTATCCAATCTTTGGTTGAGGAGGAGTGGTACGCACTTTGCAGTTTCAGTCCAGATACATCTTCTTCAAACTCTTTGCAAGTCTGAATCAGAATCTGCAGTTTCAGATAAGAGAGTCAGAAGTACTACAAAGCTTTTCTGCAATCCTATTTCCACTATACTGAGTTTCTGACAATAGTGCTGAGTCGATCCACAGTATCATAGGCACAGACAGTCTACATTAATGATAGCATCTGCTTCAGAGGAATTATAAATATTTCATTACTATCTTCAAACATTATTTGTAAGATTGTAAAGATCTAATTCCTGTGTCTTGGGACTATTGAAATAAAATTGCAATAAAAGGTGAGTAAAAGGTGAGCCCATTACTATTCAGCAGTGTTCAGCACAATCCTCCTGGGCCTGTTTAAGCACCTGGCCCAGAAAATTAGGGAGAAGCCCTATAGCTTTTATCCTCCAGGGAAACAGCGGGGGGTGGGGTAGGAACCTGTCATTCCATCACACTTTCTGACTCTGCGTTAGACCAGCTAGAGGACTATTTCCAAGTCAGTATGTAAATAAGTCTGATTATGGGAACAGGAGATACTTGCTCTCTGAAGTTCATGGTCCAGCTGATCTGTGGCTTCTTGTCTGTCTTTGATGGTGAGGCCAGGAGGAAGGAATGCTATAGACAGATTGAGTGTGTCTCTGTTCTTCACCGCAGCATGTTGTGCAGCTTTAGTGGGGTCTGCCTAATGGTGATTAGGAAACTCTTTGAGTCTGTACCCACGGTGTGGCGTTTCAGATCCCTGTTACACAGTGTGGGTTGTAGTTCTCTTCTGCTTTCTGCTGTGCACTATTGTGGCTAGCAATAAGTCAGCGTTACAAATTATATTTGGAAGAGTTACTGAAGAACATTTAAGATGCTATGCTTCATTCCACAATTAATTCTTGTGAGGGAATTTGTTAGGAGCACTTTGTCATCTTTTTTGTTCCTTTGTGAATGCACAGAAGCCTTTTTCTGGCTCATTTCATAGGCTATAACTGTTGATACTATAAACAAAGTTTCCTAAAGACAGATGTCTGTGAGACTCCACAGAAAAAGGAAAAAAAAAAATCCTCAGATTCCTCAAGTACGTCTTAGCAGCTGCAGTAGTTGGCACTGACTATGAGAGCTGTGCAACATTAAGTTTTATGGTTTTCTGAGCATTTCAGGTACCATTTTATATCATTCCATTGTATCAAGCTTTCCATTATTTTTGGCAGTACATCCTAAGGAATGTCTGCTTCATTCGAAAATAGTGCTCGTGCGAGTCTCAAACCGGGGTGAAAAAAGGAAGATGGGGGTGGGGAGAACTGTGCGTGAAGGGGATACCACATTCACAAATCACCTGATGCTTAAGAAGATGCTCACCACGTTCAGCAGTTCCTCGTGTTTAAGGAGATCCTGATTTTTATGGCATGTTGAAATCACTTGGGAAATTCAGTGACTTTAGTTACCAGAATTAAAGGCTTTACAGAAACATTCATTCATATAATTGCTTTGCTTTTCTTTGTTGGCTAATATACTCATAGGATTCTAAGCATCACTTAGAGATGGAAAACTGGCTTCACTCAATTTAAGGAAAGAAAAAAAAATCTTTGAATATCTCTATTACTGAAGCACCTGTTTTGGGCAAAGTTGCATAATGTAAGATTTTGGCTTGAAGTGTTTTGTAACCAACTAAAGTGTGTTGGTTTGGATGATGTTAAAAGAACTTCTTTAAAGATGTTTCTTAGTTTTATGTCTAGACTTCAGCTCTGAGGTCACCAAGCAGCTGTATTTAGTAGCTGTTGGCACACTCTGGGACTTCGGCAGAAGTCTGAATAAGGAAATCTGAAGGTAGTGTACTGCTGACACTGCTTTAAGACACTGTTCCTCTGGCGAATCAAGGGTTAATTGTGAAAGGGTTAATTGTGAAAATCCTGCAACAAGCTATGAAAACCCTTCTTCAGCTTAGTTACACCATTGCCCTGGTAGAAGAGCAGGGAAACCAAATCCACGCTCCTCTAGTTCTGGATCAGCAATTCTCCTGGGAGGAATTAGAAGCTGTGTACGCTTGCCCATGTTTAAGGTTTAAATGGGCACTAAAAGGTACATTTGGGTGGGGAATGTGCAGGTGGGGGATGCATAGTTGAGGTCACAGAGTGGTGGCTGTTACTACCCAGAAAGGGTCTTGCCACTTTTCTTCATGCTAACTATTAGTGTACTCCAGGAGTAATCCTGTTGAAATAGTTATGACTGTTCATATGATTGTAGGTCATCTTGTGTCAGTATGCCAGCACCTGGCCCAAAGGAAAGGCAAAAATGTCAATGAGACATTTTTCATTCCAGTTATGTGCAAGAAAAAGGGTGGGTCTTGCAGTTAGAATAAAGTACAGACTGCCAGTAAAGTGAGTTGATTATCACCTGATGAGGCCAGAGTCCTTGTCACTGCAATGGACGGGACAGACCCTAAACAAAGATCAGATGGGACTGACTCTATTTTTTTTTTTTATATCAGTTTCTCATGCTTTACTGAAGTTATGGTGATATGAGGGGGAAACAGATTATAAATTGTTCTCTCTTAAAAATCTCGAACCTCCACTTGGTATGTACAAGCAAAAATTAGTATCAATTTGAAAGAAACCATACAGATTTGTCAGAAGAAAAAGATTTACCTGTGTTTGTTCTATCAATAATGGATACTCACTTCATTTACTGGACTTTAGGATCTGAAATAAAGGCCTCCAGCAGCTCTCCTGTTTTAATTTAATCTCTGAAATGCTGATTTCAATGGCAATTCTGTACATTTTTAATACTTAAGTAAAATCTTAAATATTTAAAATAATTTATTTTTCAAGTTATATAGATATATTGTGAGGAATTGTGGGTTTTGAAATATTGACATGTTTTGAGTGATCAGTCCTTCCTAAGTATAGATGCATCCCAGGAATAGTAAAGTATTTTCATTCAAAACTTTTCCCTTCAA
This sequence comes from Fulmarus glacialis, assembly GCF_000690835.1. Classification (NCBI taxonomy): domain Eukaryota; kingdom Metazoa; phylum Chordata; class Aves; order Procellariiformes; family Procellariidae; genus Fulmarus; species Fulmarus glacialis. The sequence continues at coordinate 66,334 of NW_009230057.1, forward strand.
AAAAAATGTATGAAAATTTAAAATTCTTTGAAGATATTTTATTATTATTTGAAAACATTGAGACTTTCTACTAAAATAATAGTAATCTGAATGCACATACCTTGATTTAGAAATACTGGAATGTTACCTTCTAAAGGAAGGCAGTAGTTCCCTCATTTAATGTCTTTGTTTTCCTTTTTTTAAGAGTTCTGTGTGTAGATGTGGCATTTTATCTCCCACATATGATATGCTATGGCCAGGGCCTTTGATAGTGTCAGCTTTCCTGTTCATGAGTACAGAGGGATAAAAACATTCTAGAAATATCATTGCAGCTAAATATGATTTGGTATCTTAACCTTTGCTGAACTACTTGAAGGTACATTAAGAAAAAATATGGGTATAATCTGTAAATATCGATAATATTTTCTGTAAGACAAGAAAATATGAATACTCTTTTTACCAGCTCTGTTACTGCTAGCTGAGAAGTGGAATTTTTGGTAGTCTTACTCCTGTGTTAATGTACATCTCATGCTTCAATACAGTACTGTTGGTAAAATACAGCACACTAACATTAAGCTTACGGAAGAGAATTGTCTTGATACAAAAGTTTGTGTGTGGTCACCATTTGATAGCTCCCTCTTAAAATGGTATATCCAGGATGGTTAAAGATTTGAAATTATTTGGTCTATGATATCCACATGCATGACTGCATTTGTTGTAGAAAGAGTTTTTATTTAAAACTTTTGGCAAAAGCACCTACAGATAGCATGATACAAACCTGAGACTGTGCAAGTATTCTATAGTCTGTTATTGTGCATAGAACTAGCAAACGTCAAAAGGAAGTGAGGAAGTGCCTTCTCACAGGTACAGACTAACCTGTTGAACATTTGTGTGTATGCAGGTTTCTCTGTTGGAAACAGGTATGTGATTTCCTGGGGTTTTTTACCTATGCATGAAAGCAAAGTTTTAAAGAGTAAAGAACTTGAAGACTTAAATGAATCCAATTATTTTGTATCTGTCAGCTACAATAACGTTCATCAATAACTAGTCCCTAAATTCCAAAAAATACGCTGCTTCTATGGGAAAGATTGTGTGTACTGGTTTTGGCTAAGATAGAGTTAATTCTTTTCATCATATGTTTTATAGTGCTATGATTTGGATTTGTAACCAAAACAGTGTTGATAAGCACCCGTGTTATAGTTAGTGCTGCGCAATGATTACACAGAGTCAAGGCCTTTTCTGCTTCTCACACCACCCCACCAGTGAGTAGGCTGGGGGTGCACAAGAAGTTGGGAGGGGACACAGCTGGAACAGCAGAACCCAACTGATCAAAGGGATATTGCATACCATATGACGTCATGCTCAGCTTATAAAGCTGGGGGGGAAGAGGGAGGAAGGGGGAACATTTGGAGTTACGGCATTTATCTTCCCAGGTAACACGTGATGAAGCCCTGCTTTCCTGGATCTGCCTGCCAATGGGAAGTAGTGAATAAATTCCTTTCTTTGCTTTGCTTTTGTGCGTGGCTTTCGCTTTGCCTATGAAACTGTCTCTATCTCAATCTGCTTTGCCTATGAAACTGTCTCTATCAAACCCAAAGTTTTCTCACTTTTACCCGTCCGATTCTCTCTCCCCTCCCTCTTGGGGGAAGTGAGTGAGCGGCTGTGTGGGGCTGAGCTGCCTGCTGGGGTTAAACCACAGCATTATGGAAACAAAATATTTCAGTATTAGCTACACAGTCACTTTTCAGATTCAATAGCCAAAGGTACTTGAACTTCACTTAACCTGGATAATTTATTTTTGGACCAATGGCTCCCAAACACTTTGCACCAACATCATGAAAAATGCTGAGATTTAAGAATTAAGTTGTCCAACTTTACACTGCAACTAAAGTCAATGAAATGTAATTAAAATCTAGGCATTTTAGTGCTTAAAATATTTCTGTAGTGTAGCCACAAACTAGTTACCATGGCTTTACAGATCAAGGATAGGAATCACAGTTCTAGACCAATCTAGAGAGGTTTTTCATATTAGGCTTTAATCCTTCCCATATGAGACCTGCAGTCCACTTATAATCAGTGGACTCTCGTAATCCCATACGAGACCTGGAGTCCATCATTTACTCAGTGCAAAAACCGTCACTGATAAAATTTAAAATCTTCTTTCACCTACAATTTAGGTAATGCCATATATGTAGTTTTTATGGTTGAAGCAATGTGCAAGCATATTTTAGATCCAGAGCAAGAGCTACATTGCTTCTTCAAGTTTCTTCAACACTCCATTTCTATTCAACACTATCATATATAAATTTGTGCTTAAGTTAAAAGGTATAATTCCCCCTGTCCTGTGGAAGGCTAGAAAAACAGCTTGTGTTCTTTGCCTGCACAATCTATAGCTATGGAAGGGATCGACAGAATATGATTCCAAAATAAGGAAATGAAAACAGACAAGCTGTATTTGCAATAAAACAATACCATACTGTAAGACTTTGTCTGAATTATTTCCTTTTAAAGAAAAAAAAATCAAAAGTCTCCATGAAAGTGATGTATATCTCTCCCCAATAATATTGAATCAGCTCAGAAAACTCACTTCAACAATTAAACGAGACAGAAGTCAGTAGAAAAATATCTCTTTGGCAACCTGTAGCAACATAATGCATGCTTTTCACATGCACGCAAGCTTTTTTCACTGGAAGATTTAGACCAAACAGCATGTAACCAGGGACGAAGAAGTAGCAGGGACCAAACATGAGCTGGAATGGGGAATGCATTCTTAAGGAGCTTTGCTTAGGGGCATTAAATGAAGCGTGATTTCCAGATGCATCTTTCAGTCCATGATCCTGGTGAGCCAGACTCTGATTTGTCTAGCAGAAGGCAGTTTTTTCCCTGCCTGACTTTCATAATTCTCTCGGCTGCAGGTTCAGGAATTGCTATAACTTGTTCTTTGGGATACATGCTTTCCTACTCCAGAATTCTCATATAATGCTCAGACAAAATGCTAATAATTCCTGTAAAAATTTTTTCAGCCTCATACTGTATCTGCCTTCTCAGGGCAATATCTCTTGCTGGTTGGTCTGTTGCGCTCGGGAGGTATTCTGCCAAGCAGCTGTACGCAGCACAGTTTGTTCACATGACTGCAAAGGTAAGACAAAGTAGAATCACAGAATCACAGGAGGTTGGAAAAGACCTCTAAGATCAT
>NW_009230058.1:0-6430 GCF_000690835.1 Fulmarus glacialis
GGACGGCAACTGGGCCTGCCTGTCTGGCAAGCGAAATCCTATCAATGGATAAATGATAATGGCCCATACATTTTAATTCCAGTTGGCCCTCGACAGCAATTGGTAAAATTTCTAACAGATACAGGAGCACAAATTTCAATACTAACACAACAAGATGCCGAGAAGCTGGGTGTACGACCTGGACGGCAAAGAGTTAAAAGCACTGGCGTGAACGGAGCAAGTGTTACTGCCAAACTGCAATAATTTATGGCTCCCGGGTGAGTAGCGCATGTCGTCTACTCGCTTTGCAGTTAAAGATCACAATGGAAATATTTTAGGTTTCGACGTTTTGAACGGCCAAACCTGGCATCTGCCGGATGGCAGCATATTGTCCTTTGGTTCAAATGTTGACCCTAACCCTAATTCAAAGCGGGAGGCTATAGTGCACCTACTCCGCACAACCCCTGCACTCCCTGACTCAAAAGTCACCAACATCCTGCAGTACCCAATTTCTGCTGTAGCAGGAGCTGGAATCTCTGAAGTAATAGCCGATTTAGAAAAACGACAGATCATCTCCAGAACGCACTCCCCTTATAATTCACCAATTTGGCCAGTCTGAAAACTGGACGGGAGGTGGTGATTAACAATTGATTATCGGTGCCTAAATGCCAACACAGCTCCACTAATGGCTGCAGTACCCAATATTGCAGTTTTAACAGCCAAGCTGTAAGCAGCCGCACACCCATGGATGGCAGCCCTAGCTATAAAAGACACATTCTTTACAGTCCCCTTGCAGGAAAAGGATAAAGAAAAATTTGCTTTTACTTGGGAAGGTATACAATACACCTTTAACAGACTCCCACAGGGGTATAAACATTCACCCGCAATTGCTCATGCTGCGCTTGCTCAACTTTTACAAACAGTCTCACTCTCTCAGAATGTGAAACTGTACCAATATATAGATGATATCCTAATCGGAGGAGATTCCCCTGAAGAGGTAGGGGAAGCAGCAACAGAAGTATGGCAAGTGCTACCTAAAGCAGAAGTTGAAATCCCACCGGAGAAATGTCAGGGACCGAGTAAAAAAGTAGAATTTTTAGGCGCTTGGTGGATTGCAGGTAATGCAACAATTCCACCAGACACCCTAAGTAAAATAGAACAGTTGCAGATGCCCCAATCTAAGAAAGAATTACAACAGCTTATGGGTACTTTAAGATATTGGAGAAAACATGTACCTGGATTTTCTGTCATTGCTCGCCCACTATACTCACTTTTACGAAAGGGAAAACCATGGACATGGAATTCAGAACATGAAGAGGCAGTCAAAACTCTAATACAGGAATTAAAAACATATCAGTCATTGGGACCAGTACACTCCCATGACCCTATTATAGCAGAATGGAGTTTTGCTGAACATGGTACTTACTGTAACTTGTTCCAACTGGCCCTGACAGACCGAAAAGACCTTTACTGTTCAGCTTGACTGCATTTAAAGAAACAGAACAGAGGTATAGCGAGTGGGAAAAGGGACTATTGTCTTTAGTCAGAGCAGTGAAACAAGCTGAGAAAATACTCCAGGAACAACCTGTTCAAACCAGAGGCCCATTCAATTTACTAGAAACAATTCTAAAGGGGACTGCTCCCCCAGAAGGAGTTGCACAAAAGCCTGCAATTACAAAATGGTATACCTATTTGACAGGAATTGCAGAGGAAAGAAAATTAACTGAAGGACATACTAAAGTTTCCAAATTACAGATGCCTATAAATGCAGACCCATTTGCATTACAACAACCTTTTAAACCCTCACTGATTTTAAATGCACCTCCCCTCACTGAGGGAACACCAACAGAAGACATTTGGTTTACTGATGCATCAGCAAAAAGGATAGATGGTAAATGGCAATACAAAGCTGTTGCATTAAACATCAACACTGGTGAACAAATTATAGAAGAAGGTGAAGGTAGTGCACAACTAGGAGAATTAAGGGCAGTTGTCCTAGCAGCACAAGATGGAACAAAAGTTATCTATGTCGACTCCTATGCCGTACGGGCAGGTGCCACACAATGGCTCTGTCAATGGGAAATCCTAAATTGGGAAGTAAACAGATCTCCAGTTTGGAGAACTCAAGATTGGCAACTATAATGAGATATAGCCAGAAAAACTCCATTCAAGATGGGATGGGTGAAAGCTCACGCCACAGATAATAAGCCAGCCACAAACTGGAACCATAAAGTAGATGAATTGACAAAGATTAGGAAGATAAGAATTGGAAACTCCTTACATTCTGAGTGGTATCAATTGGGAGAATGGCTGCATCAGAAATTAGGTCATACAGGTAAAGAAGCACTTTATTTTGCTGCACAGAGTAAGGGTTGGCACCTAGACAGGAAAACTTGTGAAGTTACTCTCACAGGATGCCCTCAATGCAGATTAAAATTGAAAACAGATCACCCTGGTAAAGCACCACCCCTACATATCAATCAGGGAAAAATTTTATGGTCTACATGGCAAACTGATTACATCAGGCAATTCAAATCTTCTGCAGGATTAGAAATATTCTCACAGGAGTAGAAATAGTCTCCGGCTTGCTGATGGCGACTAAGCGTCAAAAAGCCAATGGAAGAAATACAGCACGAGGACTACCTTCTTGGTTCTCAAACCTACCTACTCCTGATACTACCCAAAGTGATAATGGCTTGCACTTCACATGTAAGGAAGTACAAGAATGGAAAAAGCAGGAAGAAATCCAATGGGTATTCCATACCCCTTACTATCCTCAATCAAATGAGATAGTAGAAAGAGCTAATGGCTTATAAGAAAAGAGCCTTAAGCCACACAAACCCCAGTGGGATACTCAACTTTCCAAAGTACTTCATCAGTTAAATAATTGGTATGGACCCACTGGGAGCCCTGTAATCGAAGCATTCTTTGCAAAAGCTAAGCCTAATACTCCCCCTGCTGATGAAAGAAAATGTCCGATAAAGTTACAGCCAGGACAATCTGTTACGGTAAATTTACCACAAATTGGAACTGTGCCTATGACTCTAACCAAACCCCATGGCCCGCTTGCCTGGGAAGCTACTGATAGCAGTGGTGCGAAACATAGAATCAGCACTAGATGGATTTTTCCTTCTTTCTAAAAGGGGTAACCCATTCAGCCTTCCCTACCGAAACATCTTATTTCTTTTCTTTGACAGGAGAAAATGAATCCATATTGATGGCAACAAGAACAACAGCAGCATGCCCCTAACCCAGTTTTGGTTTTCCTCTTAATCGGAATAAGTATAATCCTTCCAACTCAGACAAAAGAACCTTAGGACCATGCATTACTAAATTATACCAGAAGCATTAGAATCCCGCCAAAAGATAAGGCAAACCTGAACCTTGCTATTTTGGTTATACATGGAAACGAGGCATATCTAAAGGATGAATGGAGATGGGAAACACTATACCCAAAAGGAATTGAGATATCTCACAATAAAAATAGCATTTATCAAATATTAGCACTTCAAGCCACACCAGTGAAAAAAATAAAAATAGGGTGCCGAACAATCAATGGATCTACCCATGGGAAACCCACAGAAATTAAAATATATTACACTGATTTTTCTAAACCCAGAAATAATGAAAAATCTTGCTATAAAATTCCAGAACCAAATTGTTGGTACAATTTCACTTTTACACAACCCGTACCCGCGTTTTGCTTCTGGGGTAAACATGGTGTAGACCTATCGTTTGTTTTTATGATTGTCGAGTGCAACATATGGAATTTGTGTACGACAGAGTGGCCATGGGTTGACACATATGTACTACTTGATGTACCTACACCTAACCTAAATTTATCTGTAATAGCACTACACAATAACATCACCTTTCATAGGCAGGAGTGTATCACTAAAGATGAGAGTAAAAATCAACAAACTCCATCCTTAAAGGGAACCAAAGGAGACATCATTTTGATAGGATGCCGAATTGAGAATCACACTAAATGTGTGACAGCATTCTTACACATTGTTATAAACAGTATCAAAGGAAAAGATAACATACATACCTGTTCATTTAAACCCGAATGTTGGTATACTTTTACTATATCCCATCCAGCACTCGTAATCTGTCTCTGGACAGACCCCAACTCTCATTCCAGCCAAGGCTTTCAATTCAAAATTGATGTCAAACAACCATATTCACCAACTCAACCTCCTATCAAATTGTCTCATCATGTTTATAACATTGGTCCCTACAGAATTAAAAATATAGGACAACAACAACTGCTATTTAACCCATCACGGTCCCTTAAATGAGTGGAACTATCAATGCAAGTTAATATCTCTGCAATTAAACCCACCTGCTTACCATTCCTGGATACATCTTATACAGCATGGTTAGCATGGCTGCATGGACGAACCCTCACCTCTCCTAAACGATCAAGGAGAGATGTGACTGACATCCTGGGAATGGGACTAAGAATACTGAACAGCATAAACGCTGAAGTTTTAGTAAATAAGATAAGCTCGGCAACAAGTGATTTGCATAAATTAGAGCACCCATTATGATCTTCTTTGACAAAACTAGGAACTAGTCAATGGCTTATAGCCAATATATTACCCAAGTGGGAAAGACTTAGTTAAAAGGACCAACAACTAATTGTAGGTGCATTTGGCATAATCCAAAATAATGTTTCTCTAGCCCTTAGCTGCATCCAAGCTCAATTGTGGATACAATCTACCGTGGCAGCAATTACAAGGGAAGGTGATGAGGGCACCTTGCCCGTTGACATTCAAAAGGTAATCTGGGATAATGCAACTAAATTTGAAAGGGAATTCCAATCCTGGTGGCATCTAATTAATTTCACTTATGACCCCACCGACACCAAAGTGACAGCATTTGTCTTGACAATATGCATTGCTTTGGTATACACCATATACTCAATCATGTGCTGGGATTAAATCACAATAGAACGGTACTCTATCTGTTAGAACATAGAGTATGGGCCCAATAAAATGGAAATAAGTGGCAAACTATTGATGTGAATGCATGTGTTGCATGGGAACAACAAGGATTTATTTGTGAAGGCAATACCATTAAGGCTCAAGACATTTGTCTTGACACTTAACAAAATATTTGTCATTTTGAAATACACCCTGATGAAACCCCTGAAACTGTACTTATATATGTTGGAAATGGGTGTGTTTGTATGAGAACTCTTTGTAATTCTATACTTACAGACAACACCACTATGGAAACATATAATCACTCAAATATCTGTATTTGTAATCTTACCAAAATTATGGGATGTGACTTTAACTATTCAACTCCTGTCATGACCCACCAACTGCTACAAACAAACTATACATCTTATCAAGATTTACTACCTTACCCTGTTGGGATAGATCTTACATTGGTACGAAAACTGTTGCAACATGAAGACCTGAGTCAAGTGCTTCGAAATCACATATAAAAAGCTCTGATTACCATACATCATGATGCAGAGAAGATACACTATGTCCTAGAAAGAGTAAAGAAGGACGGAGAACATCCCTGGTGGGACACCTTATGCATGGGAACAACAAGGATTTATTTGTGAAGGCAATACCATTAAGGCTCAAGACATTTGTCTTGACACTTAACAAAATATTTGTCATTTTGAAATACACCCTGATGAAACCCCTGAAACTGTACTTATATATGTTGGAAATGGGTGTGTTTGTATGAGAACTCTTTGTAATTCTATACTTACAGACAACACCACTATGGAAACATATAATCACTCAAATATCTGTATTTGTAATCTTACCAAAATTATGGGATGTGACTTTAACTATTCAACTCCTGTCATGACCCACCAACTGCTACAAACAAACTATACATCTTATCAAGATTTACTACCTTACCCTGTTGGGATAGATCTTACATTGGTACGAAAACTGTTGCAACATGAAGACCTGAGTCAAGTGCTTCGAAATCACATATAAAAAGCTCTGATTACCATACATCATGATGCAGAGAAGATACACTATGTCCTAGAAAGAGTAAAGAAGGACGGAGAACATCCCTGGTGGGACACCTTATTTGGATGGTCATCCACTGCAACAGGGAGTTTGAATCGACTTTTACACCCTGTCGTAATTTTACTAATTTCTGTATATTGTGCTTGTTGTTGAACATTGTTCTATATGTTACAGTGTGGAAGATAGCTAGACAGATAGTGCTATTACTAAAACCTCCTCGCATATATAACATTGCTCAATCACATTGAACAAAACCCTAACAATCAAGTAGACCAACCAAAAATTTCCCTCAAATTCTAATTGGAATATGGCATTGATCTGTTTATAGGCACAGAGGCAAGAGGCAACCACACCGCCACTCTGTGAGAAAGAGATGTATTGACTTTAGTCACGGGGTGGATTGTGGTGCATTCTTCTCCCCCCAGCTTTTTCCCTGGGCCACT
>NW_009230059.1:0-16764 GCF_000690835.1 Fulmarus glacialis
ACTGTCGATTGTATTGACATGTTTTTTTGTTTTGTTTTTCTCCTATAGGCTTATACCCCAGACTGTATCCAGAACTTTCTCAGTATATGGGCCTGAGCCTCAATGAGGAGGAGGTGCAGAGAAACTTACCAGTGGCAGCAGCTGCTCAGCCAGGCAGCAGCTGCTCAGCCACAGGGTGTAGGTACCAGTCAAGCATGTTTTAGAGAGCAAAAGTATAAGGACTAAATGTATATCTAGCATTCTAGAGAGTAGACTACTGTTTGTCTTAAGTACCATACTTGACTGATAAATGATTTGTTTTAAGTAATAGTGCCTATTTTAATCTGGTCTTAAACTGAGCAGTATATTTCCAGTGTTGGGGGGTGGGTGGGGAAGAGCTGGTGTTGTGACTTAATTTGTGTATTGTGTTTTTTTTTTTAAATATCACTTCATATAAACTGACATATAGCTATTTAATAAGTTGAAACTAAGTTGTCTGGCTATTTTGTTTTAATCAGCAACTGGTAACACGACCTTCTACTAATTACATGGTAGCTCCAGTGACTGGAAATGATATTGGAATTCGCAGAGCGGAGATTAAGCAAGGCATCCGCGAAGCAATTTTATGTAAAGATCAAGATGGCAAAATTGGACTTCGCCTTAAGTCTGTTGACAATGTAAGTATAGAAGCTTGCTTTTGCCTATAGAGATTTTACTGCTGGATTAAATTAGTAGTGAAGTTAGTGTATGGTCACAAAATTGTCTTCTGTATCATGCTTACTTATCCGTTATCAGAATTTTAAAATCCTTCATTAGATCAGTAACTAGATTTCCAGCTGTCTGGACTATGATCTAAATTTACAGTGGCAATTTACTTCCATGTGTTTTACAACACCTGAAAAATACTTGTAACTTTTTTTTTTCCACTTCAGAGCATGAAATTGTCCGTGCGGTGCTGCTGTGATACTTGTTAGCAGTTCAAGACTTCTTGTCTCTATCTTTGTGGAAGCACTGAGCAGTACTTAAAGTTCAGCAGTATGCAGAGAACTGCCCATGGCTCAGAAGCAGCTCTTGGACATGGTTTAGTGGGCATGGTGGTGTTGGGTTAACGGTTGGACTTGATGATCTTAGAGGTCTTTTCCAACCTTAATGATTCTATGATTCTTTTATTGATTCATGCAGTGTGTTGCTGGTGAGAAAAGTAAGGATAGTAAGGATGTCATCTTACCTATATGTAAAGAGTAATTTCAGAGTAGGCTTTTTTGAGTTTCCTTTAACATGAACATAGCTGCAAGAAGATCTTTAAACCTGCTGTGGAGCTTCTCTGTTTTGATTCTCAGCATGGAAAATGCTATTCTGTTTGTTCTTTTTTTTTTTTTTTTTTCTTTTTTGGCAAGGCCATTTAATCTGAATGTTTTTTAAAAAAAAAAAATTGTTCTCAAGGTTTCATACAGGGTTAAAGTGTTTTTTGAAGTTCTAACCCAGGAAATGTTGGGGTTTTCTCAGAGCAGCATGTTTTTTGGTGTGGGTTTTTTTTGTTTGGTGTTTTTTTTTATTTGTTTGTTTTTTGTTTGTTTTTTTTTTTGTTTGGGGTTTTTTTTTTTTGATCCCTCCCACCCCCAAAGGTATTATCTACAGTTTGCCTTGATATGCTTTACTTGGTTTTTAGGGGTACTTTGACTAGAAATAGGTTTTTAACACCTTGGGTTTTTTTACCCAAGGTGCTAGCAAGTTATAATCGATAAAAAGTTGAAAACTAATGGGGTTGTGAAAGAAGGAAGAATCTGCCATAGGATTCCTAGCATTGCTGATCTCTTTCTCCAGCTATATATAGACTCTGATGTCTGGCAAAGGAATTATTAGTTAAATGCACAAGGAGATATGCAAATCTACCACTAGTCTTTCTTGATCCTGTTGTTCATATTTCTTGTTAAAACAGAATAGTATTTACCCCTTTGAGTAAAGCTTTAATGTTATGCTCGTGTCTTTTTTTTTTTTTTCATGTCCAGAGATCTAGACAGAACAGATTTGCCCATTTCTGAACTTTATTCTAGCATTAATTATCTGTCAGTCTCTTAAAGACATCTAGAAATGGACTGAAATTTCAAAAATGCCTCTTAAGGTGAGATAATTAGCAAGTCCTTCTGTCCGTTTGGTTGGTATTACATAGAGCATGGGAAACTTTAAAAGGCTGTGTGTTCTGTCACTGGTCTTCATCTTTAAGGAAGAACTTCCTCTTTTTTTTTTTTTTTTTTTTATTTTTACTCCCTCCCCTTTTTTCTCTTTTGTAGGGTATATTTGTCCAGTTAGTTCAGGCAAACTCTCCAGCATCCCTCGCTGGTCTGCGTTTTGGGGACCAAGTTCTGCAGATCAATGGTGAAAACTGTGCAGGATGGAGTTCTGATAAAGCGCATAAAGTTCTGAAACAGGCTTCTGGAGAAAGAATTTCAATGATCATTCGGGACAGGTAAAGCCAACTGCAGATACGGATTGTCATTATCCATCTTGGAGTAATTCTGTGGGGTTTGGGTCTCCCTTTGCTTGAGCAGGACTGCAGGTATAACAAAATCTGTTTGTCCGTGTAGTTCAATAGTAAAGATCCTCAGAAATGTTCCTTTTTGTGGGGAACAGTCAAAATAGTTGTTAACTTGTAAACTTCCAGTGCACACTTGCCTGGGCATGATGAGGCATAGCATTTTTCAAGGTAAACTAATGAGTGATAGCACAAGTCAAATTTAAAGTCTGAATTCAAGAGTTCTGTGCTTTTTTCAGATACAACTTGACTTTTGTTTATACTAATTGAAAAAGCAATAAAAGATGGTACCAAAATATTCACTGTATTAATTAATACATTTGCATTTTTATTTAGCATGATAGTTTTCTTGTGAACTCTGTTGCTTACGTGTGAATTAATGCCAGTTTTCGCTAAAAGTATGCTTGATGAACCAATACTGATTTTTAATTGTATTAAATAATGAGCTTGTAGCTAGTTGTATGTAGCAATAATAGGTCAGATTCAACATAAGGTCTGTAGGCTATGAGAAGACATATGATACATGACATAACTAGGTGTACATCTCGAAGACTTTTCAATGTTCATTCTTTAAGAACCAAGTTTGACCTAGTGGAGGACATGCTACTTCTATTAGGGCAGCTACTTCTATCATATATTGAATCAAAATACTATGGTAGTGATTACCTGCTCTGTTTACCACTTCTGTGCCCAACTCCTCACCCCCTTACTGGATTTACTAGCTTTTTAAGGCACAATTTAAAGGTTTATTGTCTGTAAAGCAGTAGAAATGTTGTTGGGGAAACCTTGTACTCCAGAATCCTGTGGTCTACCTCCAGTTGTTAAAACTGCCTGCGCTGTTTTATCTACCTTGTAATGTTTGTATAGAAAACTTAATTTTTAATGGACATTTGTGTTTGATCAGTTGTGGTGGTGGGTGGGTGGATGTTGTATGGGATTTTTGTATTATTATTATTAATCCAGATGGTGAAATGTCTGTAGAACAGGGAAAACATGTATGGTTTATAAACTATTTATTAATATAAAAACATTAACAAAATGAAGTTAAACCCAACCACTTTTCATTGTAGTTGATGTATGAGTCTTTTAGAGTATAATTACTTTTGTAAGTAAAAGATGCTGAAATAGTGCGTGGTTCTTTCTGTGGTTTAGTAGACTGAAAACATGGTCTTGCATTTTAAATGTCTTACAGGCCTTTTGAACGAATTATTACTATGCATAAGGACAGCACCGGGCATGTTGGTTTCATATTCAAGAATGGAAAAATAACCTCAATAGTGAAAGACAGTTCTGCTGCGAGAAATGGACTTCTTACAGACCACAACATCTGTGAAATTAATGGCCAGAATGTAATTGGATTGAAGGTAAAATAAGTAGTATGTGGTGGGTGTGGATAGCTGTGAGCTTTTTGTGTGCATATAGTAATTGTGTTTTGGAGAGGGAAAAGGATTGTAATGTATTGTTTAATGTTCATAAAATAAGAAAGTAAGTCATGAGAGGTAACTTAACCTGATTGGAGAGACATGTATGTTTTGAGGCTTCTTTGCAGTTTTGGATCTGTAGGCAGGGCAACTCATTCTTTTCCTCTCTGAGGCTCAGCCTAGCCAGGTAGAGGCAGTTTTTATCTTTAGTCTAACTTTGCTGGCAAAACAAAGAATAAGCTTCCTCCTGCCAGGCTGTGTCAAATTCTAGTCGGAATTCTGTATGTAACGCCTGTATCCCTTCTCTAGGCAGTTCGTGTAAGATACTGATAACCAAACATCTATGAAGCAGTATTGCAGGTTCAGTGATTTGCCCCGAAGGTTAAATACTCCAAGCAAGGAGTTGTGGGTCTCTTAAGCTGCATGAAAGGTGTCTAGAAAAAGCTCTCGAACTGCTGCTTTATTAGTCAGCTTGAGTAATGTTGCTCATACAACTTCTTATTTAATAACAGGACCCCCAGATTGCAGACATCTTGGCAACAGCTGGAAATGTAGTGACCATTACCATCATGCCTTCCAGTATTTATGAGTATATAATAAAAAGGTAGGTAATAAACAAAGCAGCCATGGTGTTGATTATAATTAAGTTGACACTGATTATTTTTTGTAGGTTAAATAAAATGTACTCATGATAAGACCTAATTACAAACTTAACATGAAGGCTGGAGAGGAGGTGGGGGGAGCCTGAAAATTTGCTTACTCTGATCTTTTAGTCAAACTGGTGTATTTTGGTTCTGTTTTTAATCTATTCATATATTAGTGATACTCCTTTGCCTTTTCTTCTCTTGAAAAACCCTTTTCCAAATGTCATTTGACTAAATTTGAGTTTCCCAGAACTTTCAAGTAGATGGATAACACAAGTATTTGTTACCTTGTAACTAAAATCTTGCTTCTAGTGCAACTAATTCTGGTGACGTAAACATGATTCTTGGCAGGATACAGTTGGTTTTTACTAATCCTTTGGCAGCCCCTGGCTTTCTACAGCTAAATCTCTCCTGCAAAAATATGTTTTTGAAGTTGCTAGAAATTAATAATGCTTCAGGTATAATTGAGTCTCTTTTTTTTTTCCCTTCCATTTGGTATGTTCTTTCTACAAAACTGTTTTCAGTCTAACAGCTGCCTTTTCCCCCTGCCCTCCTTCCCTCATACTTGTGCTTGCACACATGCCCATGTCCTGAAAGATGTTGATAACACAGCTCAGTTACTAATAAAAACGTTGAGTATCGTGCGCTTCTCTTCTGTGTGTGCAGTTTGGTGCAGCTTTCTGTAGCAACATATTCATTGTCAAAAATTGTGGAGTAAAAGGCCAACTTCTAAAAATTGTATTAAAGGGCTAGTGATGACAAAGGCACAGTGATCAGAAGCTTTAGTAGTTTTCTACAGTTGTCTTACAAAACTGAATGCCTTTTCCTTTTCTTTAGGATGGCAACTAGCATTATGAAAAGCCTGATGGATCACTCTGTTCCTGAAGTCTAAACCTGCATGTGTGTGTACATATATATAATGATGATTCCACTAAACTTGGGCTATTATACTCAGTGATTTCTTTCTTCTGCACATGAGCCTTTCTGGAGGCTAAGAAAAGATATGCTGCATCAAGCATTTGCATCTATAATGGCTGGGAATGTTACAGTTCAACATATCTCGTTTATTCACAAACTGTAAAACTTGTAGCCTTATACGCTTGACAAATGTGAAATTCCAGTTGTGTTATGACTTCTTTTCGTAGGCCTTTTATTTAGTTTACTACTACTATAAGCCATTGCAACTAAAGGAACCAGATATCACTTGCAAAGTTACGTGTTGTTACCTAGAACAATGCTGTGCTTTGTATGTTTAAGACAAATGAGTATTTTTACTGCTTTCTGTTCACAAGAGTAGATTTGAAATAGCGTATTAGAAGTATGGCTAGTACTAGTTAATTTTTTGTTCTAGTAAATACTGTTTACACAAGAATGCCAGCTAAGCTGAATATAGCTAAAGGCATCATTCAGTAAGTAAGCATATTAAATCAAAGTAGTGTACAGATACTCAAATCTTTTTATTACTTGTTATACAAATTGTAACTAATATGCTTATCTCTCGCCTTAACCATGTTCTTAAGGATTCGGAAATAACCAAATAAATGACCGAAACTTTAGATTCGGGGGGTGTGTGTGCGCGCATACTTCTTAAGATGAGCTAAGACAGGCTTGTTTAGTTGAGGTCAGTTTCAACCAACGACAAAGACAAGATAGGAAATACAGTTTAAACGAGCTTTCTAAATAAGCTCACTGCCTACAATGTTGAAATGTTTTAAAAGGGTAGAGCTGGGATACTTTAGACAAGATATGCTTAACTCTTGGCATACCTTCAGCTTAACACATGGGATAGCAGCCTAACTGCTCTACAAGACATACTAATTGTATAGTGGGAATTTCATTTGAAAACTGTTTGCAGCTTGCTGGGTGTACTGGGTCTGGTTGGGATGGAGTTAACTTCCTTCACAGCAGCTGTATGGTGCTGTGTTTGAGACTTGTGACTAAAACAGCCTTGATAACACACCAATGTTTTTGCTATTGCTGAGCAGTGCTTGCACAGTGTCAAGGACTTTTCTGCTTCCCACCCTGTCCCTGCCCCCAGGGAATAGGCTGGGGGTGGCCAAGAGGCTGAGAGGGGACACAGCTGGGACTGCTGACCCAAATTCACCAAAGAAAAATTCCACACCATTTGACATCATGCTCAGCAAATAAACTGGGGGGGAGTCTTTCCAAAGTAGCTGTTGCTTGGAGACTGCTGGGCATCAGTCTGCTGGTGGGAGGTGGTGAGTGATTGCCTTTGCATCACCTTTTTTTTTCTTTTTTTTTTTTTTCCCTTCCTCTTCACTTAGTAAACTGTCTTTTATCTCAACCCACAAATTTTCCTAGCTTTTGCCCTTCTGATTCTCTTACCCATCCTGCTGTGGGGCAGATGAGTGAGAAACTCAGTGGGGGGGCTCAGCTGCTGGCTGGGGTCAACCCACCAGACTAGGTCATAGGCATGTTCAACTGAGACTTTAAGAAGTTAAGTGATCTGAAGTTAAATATCAGTTTTGGTGAGTGATTTCCTTTTTTTTTTATGCTCTGTTCCAGGTTTCAGCTGTGCAATCTAGGATTACTGAACTTCAGAGTACTGTTAAGTTTAGCAGTGTAAGCTCAGCTGTGCCTGTCAAGAAGAGTCTGTCTTGTAGCTTCTTGTTTCTCAAATGAATTTCTCAATTATGGTAACTGAGGGAAAACCACTGCACTACTTCAGGCTGTAGTGGTGATTAATTTAATCCTGGGAGCCACTTTAATTAGACTGTTTGGTTACTAAATGATACGTCTCTGGAACCTCTGTGGCAAGCATGTACTGGCAGTAATTGGTGACTTCACGTAGCGTTGGTATGATTCAGCCCTATGGGCATAGGACCTGTGGCAGTCATCTCTAAGTTTCTTGGCAATCTAGTTTGCTTAGCTATGAAATCCCTGGAGCTGAAAATTTATTATTGAAATGCTGATCTCTATATCTAGCCAGTTTTCACTTAGGAGCAGATGATTCAGCAGGGGCCAGTGGAGATCCATTGGAAATAATAGAGGGGTAGAACTTCAGTACAAGTACTTAGTGTTTTCCTTCCAGCTGTAGCATGTAGCAACCAGAAGTGAAAGAACTAATAAAAATCTCCTGTTTTCATGCAGAAACTAGCTTGCATTGAAGAGTAAGC
The DNA here is from genome assembly GCF_000690835.1 of Fulmarus glacialis. Classification (NCBI taxonomy): domain Eukaryota; kingdom Metazoa; phylum Chordata; class Aves; order Procellariiformes; family Procellariidae; genus Fulmarus; species Fulmarus glacialis. Next base: position 7,715 of record NW_009230059.1, read on the forward strand.
AAGCTATGGTTAAATGTATGTACACAGATGAACTTTGAGTTAAGCTGCAAGAAAATCTCGGTCTCTATATAATTCCTTGCACACATCTGATTTAAAAAAAAAGAACTAACATACTGATCATATAACCTAGTAATTTGATTTCACCCCCTTAAAAAGCTAAGGCTGTTTTAGGCAGTAAAACAGCTAGCTGAGGGCTCTGTTTTGTGAGCATGCTTTACAGCAGAAATCAAACATCAGATGCACTTAAGAGCTATGCATTGTATGCGTACATATTTAACCAAAAGAAAGTTAAGGGTATTTTCTGTCTGAGGTAGCTTAAGTCAAAATTCAGGGGTCACAAAGTTCCAGGGTCATTTTCCTCTAGTTTAGATCAGTAAGGAGCCCTCTAGTGACAAAGGAGCACAGCTGTGTCCAAAATTTGGGTAAGACAGCATGAAGAAAACAGGTATGAAGGTGTGTAGTTTACTGTTACTCAGGTAGTTCCTTTGTGATTTTCAAGCACATGAGTATAACCTGAGTTGCAAAATTGCACATTAGCAGGACAGAATACAAAAATAGGATGTGCTAAAAGGTGAAACAAGTTGTAGTGCAAATTCTAAACTCAGGCTGGTACTGTAATGCAGAAAACCTAAGCCTTGTGGGCCAGGGACAAAATACAACAGGGTGGAGGTAAACAAGCAGTGATAGGCATGCTTAGAACAACACATAAAAAGCTTTTAATTCAATCCAGAAATCACCTAAGACATCTCCAAGCAAGTGTAGAATGCGGATTTCTATGTCATCTTTGCCTACACACAGATATAGTTGGGAAATAAATATAATGAAAAGTAAAGAAACAGTCTGCTGCACCATTAAGACTGGTAACAGCAGGCATGCATGGTATGGCTTAATATTTTGCCTTATGTGCCTTCACCACACCCACTCATTGATTACATAAAAATTCAGTCATTTGCTAAGCCAAGTGAGTAATGCAGCTGAAATGCCAGTTTGCTTTAGCATCATGCCATTACCTGACTAAAAAGTAAGTTAGAAGTCTAGCATAATCAAGAATTGGGAGAATGAAAAGATAGCCCCTAACCATAAAACAATTGTTTTTTCAATGCTAAAGAAACAGCTATGCCTTGAAATAGGTGTTAGGTGTCAAAACCAAGGCAGGATGTCTACAGACAAAGGACTGACTGAACATAATTTAGAAGAATGCTTGTCCTGGACACATTGACAGGGCATCTTAATACTAGCACTAGAGAATACCATCAGAGAAAAAAATAGTGATTGTGGGTCACACTCAGGCAGTATCACAACTGCAACTGCTTGTTGCTGAAATAAGCCATTTAAAGACTATTTCAAGTCTTTAACTTCAGAACAGCTCCTTGCAGGAAATCATATCCTTAAGTCCTACAGAGAAAGTAAGCCTAGAGCAACACTGCTTTGTTACTGGGTTAAGACAACAAGGGATTAGATAAACCCAGGAGCTGTAGCTCTGTTTAAATGCTGTACTTAAATTTCATCCCTAAGGTGATTTGAGTTGAAAGAGGATGAGAATACCAAACAAAACATGAAGATGCTGAAGATTATTAAGAGAAGGATAGTAATAGAGGTGATGAAAGGTAGTAGTAATGCAGCATAAGACATGACGGACTAACTTCAGGTACAGTATTGGGGAAGATTTATATCAACACATTACATATGTGTAACTATTCTCTGTTAGGGATCAATTTTATGCTTGGCTTCCTTTCAGGCTAATACATCAGTGCTATTTTTCAATAGGAAAAAGCAATGCAGAATATGTTCTTATTCTTCTGTATGCCTTTGCAAATAGCCACATTTGGAGACTAGATAGTAGACTAGACCAACCACTGCTCAAACCAACAGCTGCCTTAGCACTGCCGTGTCTCATGACATGCTAAGTTGCAAGCATCCTTAAAGACTTAAGAATGCAAACGCTTCTTTGAAACCAGCTGAAACAGCATGCTGTGATGCATTCTATGTAAATCAAACAATGACTGCAAGTTAACAGCTCTTTAATTACAGAAAAATAGGTCTTTAATTTCATCTCAGATATCATTTTAGACAAGCATTTTCAGTCCATGAAAAACAAATGCATACACTATGGAAGTTAAGAGCTCTCAGTGAAGTCACCATAACATAGAAAGTTGTAGTTGAACAAAGCTTCCTATCTGGTTGAACTTCAGCAGCCATCATTGCACACAGTTCCTTTAAAAGGTTTGGTTTAAAATAAGAGTTCATTTAAATGTCTGGAGGGAAAGGCACTTAATATTGCAGTTTCCAGAACATGATTTGTTTGTCTTCCCCTCCTGTAATAACACTGTTGCACTGTTCACTCATCCACATGGACATTACAGCACCTGGGGGGGGGGAAAACCCAAACAAACAAACTAATCTAAATGCAAATACAAGTAGTACTTGAGATGATGGAACAGATCTTTTTAAGGGTTTAGGATCATCTGATCATTAGTTTGGACCACATTGACACCACATACACTAAGAAGAATTTTAGTGGGCTTCTAGGTGGCTGTTCTTATTCACAGCAACGATCTCATACTACATCGCCTCAGCGGACTTTGGGTACTAGAGGGACAATGTCAGTTGCAGTGTAGAATGCAGATGGCACACTGGCTAAAGGATTCACGGGCATAAGGGGAGGAGGTTTCTCTAGAAAGTGAGATTTTTCACTCTGCCATTTGGACTTCTGTTAAAAGTGTATTCACATCTAGCACATGCCTAGAAGCCCACTTCTAAAGATTCCTCTAGCTACAGAATGATCTCTATACAGGTCAAGTTCCAGAGTACAAGCTTATAGTAGGTAAGTTTGAAATAACTGTTCATGAAGGCAGCCTTAAAAACCAAACTGAACAAAACTGAGATGATTGATAGTTTTTCTCCTTCACGCGTTTTGGTTGCTAATGTACTGAAGACTATACAGATAAATTTAAGAAGCCTATAAATCCCCATCCAAAACAATTTCTCTAGGGAACTTTACTTAATTTGTTGTTAGATTCACAGTCTGGATGGACCTTGACAAAGTATACAACGCAGTCTATGCTACACTTTATTAGGGCTATGAGGTAGAAAAATGTTGACTTTTGTGATACTGTGTGAATTAGAAAAATCCCAAGTCATTTACCTTTGGTCAGTCTTGTAAACAGTAATATTCCTCCATTGTTACTAAATTTCCTAGGAGGCTCGTGTGGACCTACTTTTAGTTCTGGTGTTCCAGACAACACTAACATCAAGAACAGCCTCCTAACTGAATAGATGACTCTCAAACTTTTCAATACTAACAGAGCTGGAAAATAGGAATCTTTCATTCAATTTGAGAATGAGAATAGTTCAGGCATACCTGTATGTCCTTTGATTCTTTCAGTAACTTTTCCTCCAAGAAGGTCCCAAATCAGTAACTCACCAGACTGACTTCCCGATAAGATGGTATTTCCATCCCATTTGAAGCACCTGCAAGTAAGCCTGAAATCAGTTCACTTCAAGCTTTTGTATAATGAAAGCTGAACATTTCCAAACTGACCAAGCCAAAAAGAATTCAAAATGGAGGTATGAAACTGAAGGAAATTCTACCCTTTAACACAGTCTTTCTAGAAATGTTATTCCCAAATTATTTTAAAGGATCATGACCCAAACTTGCTTCTCTGACTGCCCTAGACCCAGCCAGACCTTCCCCTGGCAGAAGGATGAAGCATATTCCTGTAACAGAAGAGGACCCAGTCAGCCATAAATGTATATGGTACCCAAGTGCTCTCAAGTTCACCCAAGTGAACCATCACTTTCACTTCTGTCACTTCATGTTCCTGAAACAATCAAGTGCAAAAAGGACTTTCAGGGAAATAACTGAAGAGAAAATATATATACACATGCATATACATATATATTTATGTATACACACACACACAAAAGAAACCAACAAGTGTACTCCATGTATGGCTACTGTATTTTTACTCCAGTAACTAAGTATTCCATCTATTTACCTGATAAACCATAAAGAACTGTATGCATTTTGGTTTATGAAAAAAAAGTGACTACTCGTTAATTATAATAGCCAATCTTTTCTTAGATTATCAAAACAAAAAGGAAGCATTGCAAAAAAAAAAACCACCAAACCCAAGATTATTGACAGAGATGATTCAAGTAAGAGAACTGTCTCCTTGTTAGAAATTTTGGTAGCTCAGCTGCTGGAAGAGCTGGTTAGCTACAGCTCCCATCATCTTTTATGGACATTAAAGTTGTTGTTATTTACTTAGATACTTGTTTGGTTTTGTCCCAGTTTGGAAAGCTTGATCATAATGCACACAACATGCTAGAATGTCAGCCTTTCCACTTTAAAAAGTAATTCAATAAAACAAAGTTGCCGGTATTACTGCCCTTTCCATTCTGCTATCACCAACCATCAAGCACCTCCACAGTTAACTAAGTTGGCCACGCAGCTTCATAATCTGTATGTTCTCAGAATTACCTCTGTGGCTCATCAGCAGCTACAGAAGATATAAGCATTCCAGTTTGTACATCTATTACTTTAAAACAACAGTCCTCTCCTGTGCTGAGTAGATGTCTGCTGTCTGCACAAAAGAAAAAAGCAAACAAAAGAAACAACAACAAAAAAGCATGTTTAGGCATTCAGTTCTAGTTACCAAAGGAGTCTGCGATACAGCATGTTGGATGTGACATTGCCTGACCTACTCATTTATAGATAATTTACCGTAAATTAAGTCTCTAAGCAAGCAATGATAAACAAAATCAGTTTAGAGTCTAGACCACGGGTCTACAGTCTAGTATGGCCTTGTGTACAATTCATAAATCCTTTATAATGAAGATGCGTGTCAATCCAAAACATCTCACCATCCCCCTTGAAGTAGTAATTCCTATAACAAGGGTGTATTACATGATATCAGGAATAAGATTCCATTTGAAACTCCCAACTGTGCATATTAAAAACTGAAATCCAACATACCAGGACTAAAAGCAGCATCAAACACAGTCCCAGAATGACATGGCAACTGGTGCAACACTGTTGCTGTAGTAACATCCCAAACAGTAATGGTACCCTCTTTGGTTCCAGACGCTAGTATAGTATTTGCAGCATTAAGGTCGATTGTATTGACCTAGGAAGTTAAACATCCCATGATTTTCCTGTTCTTTCATGTGAGCCATCTTGAGACATGTTTAAAACATATACAAAGCAAGCCCATTATCTGTAAGATGATACTTTATTTACAGAAAGCTTTTACATGTAATTCTGCAACATCCTTAATGAAGTACAATTATTAAAAATCCTACCCATAAAAAGGAAAAATGGGTCCCTTTGATGATGTTTTAAAATGCTTTTTCTTTGCAGAATCAGAAAAGTAAACTGACATTTCAGACTACTTTTAGTAGCCATACTGTCCATCTAAATGTAAGACTTTACCCTTAAAGGTAAAATCCTTCTTTACTTTTAAAGAACTTCCTATTCTGTTGGGTACAGTTGTTTCCAATTCTCTTGGGTGCAGTTCTTAAATGTTATCAGAACTGTTTCAGTATTTGCCTATGTTGTGACCTGTTAAAAAACTATTAAGAATGTTTAAAACACAGCATCCTACTAAAGTGACATTAGAGGCTATAAATAAAAGTGTGCAGTTACACATTTATGATTCACTGCACATGATGTGTTTATATATTTACAATGAAATTCACTAATATGTTTTACAGCATGGTAAACAACTCAGAGCAATTCTTTTTCATTTGCTTGCCTTTGGCAAAGATACATTAAGAAGAAGCTATAACAATGAAAATACTTGAAAAACATTAGTCTGTTTTCAAAAACAAAGAAGCAAACAAAAAAACCCCAGCCCTCCCCGTCCCCCCCAGAACTTTGTGCACACAAGCTGAGCAAGACAAATTAAGAAACCTCTGTTTATACTGTTGTTTCAGTCCTCAGGAGTGGACCTTTCAACCAGGGAAGCAGGGGATACTGGTGCAGGACACATCAGACAAAAAAAAACAGAACGAAACAAAAACACCCCTACATGCACACTTCCCAAAGCAACACACACCCTCAGCCCCCTAACCCAATCCTTGTGCTTTACCATTAGATCTTGACTTTGATTTTAATGAATTAATTTGCATATTCTGAGATACTATATCTCTATCCACATACTTACACTAACATCGTGTTCTAACTCTGCAAGCAGTTCAAAGTGGTGTTTTTTATTGCTCAAGGTCTCTCCAGGAACACAGTGCCACACCTACAACACAGATATTTAAGTTTGCTCAGGGAAGCATTAGTATAACTCTGGATGAGTTTCTTCAGTACTGAATTCTCACATTACAAGGAGGGCAGCTTGTGTTAACTGTGGGCCTTGCCTACGTGGCAGAATACGGCAACAACAAGTGGCACCTGAACTCGTTTACCCTAAGCAGAGCCACATATTAAACATGACTATGCTGATTCCAGATAGCTTACAGAAGCCTGCCTAAGTACGGGTATATCACTGCACTGAATGCATACTTAGCAAAAAGCCATACACAGAAGGCTTTAGGAAATTCTCTCTCCTGTCTCTAACTTCCAAATTATCTTTCCAGCTAACTGTAGGCATGCTCTTTAGATTAGCAAGTTCCTGGTCCACTTAGCTGAAGAACATAAGCTACAAAGCTATTAAACATTTTAGAAGCCTATTCCACTCTGCAAACAGAATCACCAGCCAAGGTCACAAAACATTCCAGTTCCTCCAACAAATACAGTTTGCCTCCAAACCCCCCACATTTGGAGTAAGTTAGAAGGAATGAAATTTCTTTAAATTAACATTTTAGCTTTGAAACAGAGTTGAGATAAAGCTAAATGAAGAAGATATTCTAGAAATAAACTTACTGTGATACTAGCTAAGTTATTATTCTAGTACAACAGGTACATCCACTCCAAAGCATTTGGCTGGCTGAATATTACAAAGTGCTAGCTATAAATAGTTATTGAAGTATAACAAACCCATATACAAACCTTCACAGTGGAATCCCAAGATGCAGAATATAAACGCCCATCACTCCAACAGATCTTACTGACTGCATCATCATGTCCCATTAAGATGTCTTGCCGTCTTCCAAATGCAATTGAATAAAAATATCTAACAGGAAAAGGTTATAAAAGCATTATGTCTTTGGAAAATGTAAATGTTTTTTTCTAAATACATAACAGTAACTTTGCTTCTACAGGTCTAACAGAAATCTACGAAAAAAAGAGTAGAAATACAGACATTGCGTTTTAACAATGAATTTCTGTATCATTATCTAAAACCATAAACGTAACGACCAAGGCACTCAATGTAATTCTACAAAGTCAATAGGAAGCAAATACACACATATGATTGTCCCATGAAGAACTTATGACAGTGGTATCTCCTGGTAAGATTAGACAAGATGACAAAGCCTGTAAGAAAAAGAAAAAAAAAAAAAAAAAAAGTAGTGTTCAATTTCTTACCCCAAATCAAATAGAAGTACATTAATGTGCTTTTGGAGAACAAGAAGCTTTTTAATCTTCTATACAGACAACATACATGTGTTATATGAACACTAATCAAGAACAACCTTATAGGTTGGACACGGAACAGCAAGAATACTTAATCCCTTGATACTTAAATATAAAGGTAGCACTGAAGTTCAGAAACACATGCAGAACTGATGGATCTCCTTTTTCAGAATGCTGGTATTTCAAGGACATGGTATGTAATTCTTCACTCAGGAGAAACTGGGTCAGCTCTTCATCTTGTAAGCTACTGTCAATTCTACATGCAAACAGCTAACAGAAACTAAAAATGAAAGTTTCCTTTGATGTTTGTTCTCCATGGCAGCTACTCATCAGCTCAGCTCTTTCAAACAACAAACGTAACTATCTAATTCCTACTATTCTCAACAAGAAACATGCTTTACAGACAGCTGCTCAGTTACATTACCATCACTGGAAGCAGCAAGGGAAAAAAATCAGTCCAGTGCTTCTACTAGTATCATTACTGGTCATGTTTTAGATCTGTTCTAAAAAACAGTAAGCTGCTGGACTGTAAAAAGACTATTGCTTCTAGCATTGCTGCAAGAAATCAGCACTAAAATTATAGAGAGAGAAAGAATAAAAAAGAAGAGTTACAAGGCCTCCTCATGAAAAACTGACTTTTGGCTTAGGATTCAGCAAAGGGCTCCCTTTTGACATTCCTAAGTTTGCTTTGGCTAAAGCACTAGGAATTGCTGTATCTAGATTCACCTGCTAGCATGTGCCATGGCAGGCAACTTACATGGGGGGACCTGGTAGAGCATGCTATGGCTTCTGTCTGGGCAACCCATTTGCCTTTTTTGTTCCCCCTAAAGACGAGGGTACAGAGAAGGCTCATATATCCTAGTGTCTTGCCTCAATAAAGGACTCTGAACATGACAATTGGGAGTGAATCTCTATGACTCAGGTCTGGCCACAGTGCTCAAGGATGGAAAATCAAATATAGAAGCTCTTTCTAAGTTCCGGTTTAGAAGCAGGGGAAAAATGTTGTTCAGAGGTTGCTGAGATCACTGCTCATTGAGGAAAGATGGCTCAAATTCACTCAGCATAGATTCCATTCCCTGTGCTTGGTTTTCCTCTGCCGGTTGACTCACAGCCTTCAAACACTTGGGAGTAGTAAGGCAATGCTGGATTTGAGCACATGGGCAGAATTTAAGCTTTGTGATACTGGTCCCAGTGACAGCTCAAGATTGTTCAGGAAGACTCCTCTGCTCATGCCAGACTATCTTTGTCTGCCACAAGCCCTTTGCTGGATAGCAAGGCAACTCAGAACAGAGCTAGCACAAAAGTAAAGTGCAACCATTTAACGCTCCCTTCCCGCATTCGCAGAACACATGCTGTCTCCCTGGAGGCCTGGCAGAGAATCTCAATTCACTCCGCTAAATTATTCACACACAATACAATTGAGTAGGCTGGGGAAGAAAAGAGGCATTGATGCATGCTAACAGCCATTTCTGTGAGTAGCTTTCAGAAGATTCCCAATGATCTCGTTGTCCTGGTTTTGGCTGGG
>NW_009230060.1:0-1234 GCF_000690835.1 Fulmarus glacialis
CACCAGCACCACCAGCACAGCACCAGCACAGCACCAGCAGCACCACCAGGTACTGTGTGTCCAGGGCCTGCGCCAGCGCCCCAGGTCTAGTGAACGCCTGCGCTGATGTCATAAACGGCTCAGTGACATCATAAGGCTGGGCAGGGCACGGGGCGGGGTGGGGCGGTGGCTGGATGCCCCCCTGTGCCTTTTTGTGCTTCCTGGGCTCTCGGTGTGCGTTTTGGACCCCGTGGTGTGCCCCTCTCTGCATCCCTGGAGCCCCAAGTGTCCCTCTGAGGGCACCCCAAGCCCCCAGTGTCCGTTTTGGGATGCCCCTACACCTTGATTTGCTTCCTGGAGTGCCCAGTCCCCGTGAGCGTGCCTTTCGGTGCACCCTGGGCCCTGGGCGTGCCTCTTGGGTCTCCCCGCACCCCTCAGTGTGCCTTTCAGGGCGCACGGCATCTCTCAATGTGCCTTTCAGTGCACCCGAAACCCCTCAGTGTGCCCTTTGGTGCGCCCTGGAGCCCTCTGTTTGTCTGTCAGAGGGCCGCCCCAGACCACTCCATGTACATTTTGGGGTGCTCCAATACCCTTGGTCAGCCTTTTGGGGGTCCCCTGCACATGTCAGTCTGCCTTCTGATGCTCCTGCGAGCCGTGGCTGTGCGTTTTGGGGTGCCCCAGTCCCCTCTGAGTGAATTTCAGTGCTCTCCAGGGCAATTGGTGTGCAATTCAGGGTGCTGAGAGCCCCTGAGGATGCCTTTCTGAGCCCCCCAAGGCCCCTCGGTGTGTGTTTTGGGCTACCCCAACTCCTTGGTGTGCCTTTGGGTGCATCTCCAAGCCCCTCGGTGTGCTTTCTCCTGCACCCCATCTCCCTCGGTGTGCCTTTCACTACAACTCAGGGTAATCGGTGTGCCTTTTGGGGCACCCCCACTCTCGGTGCATCCCATGTCCCTCGGCATCCCTTTTGGCACGCTCTGGACCCCTTCCTTATCCCATCTGTCTTCTTTCGGGAGCATCCTGAACCCCTTGGTGTGCTTCTTGGGGGTTCCCGGTACCCTCCGTGTGGCTTTCAGGGTGCCCTGGACTCCTCCGTGTACCTTTAGGGGCATTCTGGTCACCATGATGGGCCATTTGGGACAGTTCAGTGTTCCTTCTGGTGCACCCACAACCCCCTGGATGTGTCTTTCTGAGCACCCCAAGGCATCCTGGGGGCTCTGGGGGCATCCTGGAATCATAGAATAGTTTGGGTTGGAAG